>NC_058024.1:16263932-16563932 GCF_019176455.1 Solea senegalensis | reverse complement strand
TGCCAAAAAACATGTTAACTACCCCAGCGAGAATTAACTATTTAAGGTAGTGAAATATGTTAACTACCCCAGCAAACACCCAGCTTTTGGACTTTATTTTAAATTTCTTTAAGTGTGCTTTATGACAACTAAACAGTTCTATTTTACTTTTATATTTCCACTCTCAGACCTAATCACTCTCGGCAGACGTATGCGCCGTTTACTTTACCCACACAAATGACTGGGATTCAAACATTTACAGGCTGATGACGACAAACCTTTGTGTTCTCAAAGTCATACTCTATAGAGTACTGCAGCTTCCCCAGTTTCTCGATCTCTTTCTCTTCTTCCTCTTTCTCTTCCTCAGTCAGTCCGGTCTCTCCCTCGTCATCGTCGTCATCCTGGGGTTTCTGTGGTTTGAAGGTAAAAAAAAAAACAAAAACAAAAAAACAAGCGTGTTAAAACCTCGGGGAACCAGGAATTCACAATGCAGGGTTCCCCACAACAATCAGCATGCCACAGACACTGGAACTCCAAGAGGTTTTTTGTTTTTTTGACATGGGAGATACATGTTTTGGTTACTGCTTACCTGCACAGCATCTGATGATAATAACCAGGTTAACCAGGTTGTTTTTTTTTGTCATTTACACAGTGATAAATCTCTATTGGTATCATATCCAAATACATCTTATACTTCTGAGTGTAACTCTGCACGCCTCATCCTCAGTGTTTTTGGATCATCGGGCATTTCCTTTGACATGCGTGTGCAGTACAGTGACAGCCAGAGTCAGAGGAGGCATTGCATGCTAGTTCCATTAAAAAGTGGGGTTTTACCGATAAAGTATAGTTCTCTTTGATTTCACCACATGGTCAAGGAATTGGTGTTTGTATAAAAACCCCTAAAGAACTAGCTCACAACGGCAAATGCCAATGCATATTAAATGATTAAAAGGCAAGTAAGACATACTATTCAGGGCAAGGAGATGGTTGTAATACTTTGAAAACATTTGCCTGAATTGAAATGGTTGTTTCGTTGAACCACACCACAAGTTTTTCAATCCAAAACTCCTTTAACCCGCACGTCTTGTGTCCCCTCTAAATTGATGTGGCACCAGATAAATGCCTGTTTTCTCATCTCGCATTCATTACAATAAATGGTTCAGGATTAAAGGGCACAGCCAGCTATTTGAATTATGCTTCAGTGTTTAAATAAAGGCCTCATTGTCAAGGTGACCTCAACTTTGTTTGTGTTTCTTTTTTTGTCTTCCAGGCCATCCAGTGTCTCCACATTCTGCCTCCTCCTTGAGTAATACAATCAAAAGGACAGATTTGCAAGTGTTTGGCTCTTCATGCAGTTTTTATCATCACCGTTTCCATGTCTCCCAAACAACCAACCATGCCCTTAATCACATGCATAGATAATTAGTATTAAAATTGTCTTGCATATCATCTCTTAATCCAATACTTTCCATATTGGTGTGAGTTACAGTTACATTGTCCCAGGAACAATGCATTAGATGGTTAGACTCTCCTCTTTGGGGTTTATGGAGCATATCATAGCTTTCCATTGTTACATTCTCAAGCTGTCATAACAAAAATAAAGGGTGGTAAATAAAAAAAGAAGGAAAAAAAAAAAAGCAAAGGAAGCTACAACTTTCATTCCATGAAACCCCCCTCCGCCCCCAGGGGGCCGGAGAGTGTCAACGTTGGCTATCCACCTACCGTAGAGCGGGAGTCCACCACAGTCAAGAAACACGAGGCACACAAGACAGACACAAAGCGGAAAAAAAGAAAGGAGGGGGAGCAGAGAAAGGAAGAGATTGAACTCACAAGACACCAAACACGCTACAAAAACAGAGGCAGTCAAAACCACCACTACCACCACAATTATGATGAGAAATGACACCCTTGTTTTCACATTGTAGACAAAAGTAATTGATGGCTTTAATTAGCTGTCACTGGAGCACAGGGTAATCTATGGTAACGTCAGCTGATTAGCCATCAAATTAATCAGTGGCTTTTCAAACGTTCATCCTTTCATGTTTCTGTACTTTGCCTCCAAACATCCCCAATATTTCTGCAAGGCCTCATTCCTCAATCCAGCATCTTTACTTGTAAATTGCAGCGTTGTGTTCCTGCGACTGACGACTTCCCCACAAATCAATACTCTCTGCCACCTTGTTACAAGGCATGTCATTTTTCACCACAGGCCACAATGGAATATGTCACACATTTAAAATGACCACAATGACAACATCAAATAAGAAGGAGTGGAAGAGCGCTCTCCTTGTGTCCTCTACAGCCTGGCCTAAAAGAGCTGCTGGTGAAAGATCAAATGTGGTTAGCTGTGGTTAGCTTTAGAGTCACAACAAACTCAACAATATGTCATCATGAAATCAGTTAACAAGGGAGGGAGCACTGCCTTTTATTTATTTTTTTGCACGGAGCGTCATACCTCGCCACCCTGCATGTTCTTCATGTTGAAGCCGTCCTTGCCCTTCTTCCCTTTCTTGTTTTTCTTCTTCTTGCAGCAGCATTTTTTGATTATACAGAAGCAGCAGGTGAGGATGAGTAATGCAGCCACCACTGCAATGGCAATCAGAGCCCATGGAGGCACTGCCAGTGTCACAACAACAGAGAGAGAATTAAGAGTGAGTAACAACATACACTGTGTGTGTGCGTGGAATTCAGGATCTATGAAGAAGAGGTTTGGAATGCCGTGCGAGGCTGCTTACGTGGGATTTTCTCAATTTCATTCAAGAATTTACTCTTGATTTCTTCGAACATGTCATTTTTGCTGATCTCTGTGTTGTTGGAGCCAGAAGTGTCCAGTGCTGTGGTGGAGATGAGAGCCTGGGTGGGAGCCATGGTCATGGTGGTGGCGCCGCCAGTGGGCTCAGTGGGCGTCACAGGCTGGGGTTTTCTGAACAAGTTGAACTTCATTGTCAAAGACTAGGTGCAGCGTCCCTGAGACACACAGAGAGTGGACAGAAAAAGAAGAATAGGCATCAGCAAACAAAAATGGCACAAGCTCAATTGTAATTTCATTAAAGGGAGAACAAACGTGGCTGTAGCACCATCAAGAATAACGTTTTTACCTAAGAGTTTCTACCTCTTTATCTATCCATTTTGTATTATTAATGAATATCTTAGACTTGAAGATGCCATTTCAAGACATTTTCTATATTTTAGATTTTAGATATTGTTCATGATGACAATTATCACTAGATTCAACCCCGGCGTAAATGGCTCTAATGTGAACCTCCCCCTTAAAAAACTATGGATAAAAAAAGTGTCCAAACTTCCCAGACAATAATACAATAACTAACGATAAACCTGATACATGACGCTCCAGAACAGCTATTAAATGTTGTCTTTTTGTTCATTCTTAATAGGCTCTTTCTGTGAGTGACGTCTGGATTTGGATGATTCCATTTTCTTGAACGATGATCGAGATAAAGAGCTGCAAAGAAACTACTCTGACCACAAACAGCTTCTCACAATCACAGAAGGATTGAACATCGTCATCATCCACAGTCACGCGAACGAGCACACACTAATCCTCGGACGCAAAAGTGTCACAAGACGTACCGAAGCCAGGCTACACACGTTCATCACGCCGATGATGTGACAGTATACTGTGGAAATGACACTACATTAACACTGTGGTCTATATTCATTCATTCATTCATTCATCCATTCATCAGTGATCGGTTTATCCTCAACATGGTCGCAGGGGGTGCTGCTGCCACTCCCAGCTGACATAGGGCATGGTACACACCTGACCGGGTCCAACATATAGAGACAATCCACCATTCACTCTCACACTAATTAAACATTAATCCCCAAATCTCAAACTGTTCAAAGGTAAAATTGTGTTACTTTTCACGGCAGTTTCATGGTATTTTAAGCAATGGTGCTGTGTGAAGGTGTCTCACTTTACTCGCACTGGGTGCTTCTTCCACATCTCCTGCCCAGTCATGATGGAACGTGTTCAGTGCCACAGACACAAAAACAAAACAGCTGTTGTATTTAGAGACACAGAGAGAGTTGTGTGCATTTGACAACGGTGTGAATGCAACAGACATTTGTTTGCATTTAAAAAGTTACACACTACAGCTTTAGCAGCTCCTATAACCACAGCTTCATATTTGAACAATCCTCTCGGCTGCCTCTCAGTGATTGAGTAGGTAAGTGTCAGAATAAGTGAAACGATGCCTTTTGTTCTCTCTTACCGTGTTGCATTCACATGTTTTCCTTTGTGTTTCACTTGGGCATCACATCACACATTACAGTAATAATATTGAATAGAAATCCGTAATATTTGAACATTAATGCAAAACAAGCTGAAACAATAAGCTCTTTAATTGATTAGTTGACCCATTTTAAGAATGAATCAATAACTGGACGAAAAGATTTGACATTATTTTATTTTTATAGACTTATTGTATAGGATTTCACATTAGGAAACTGTGATCTTCACTCAGGCATGACTTTTCTATATTCTATTTAGGCCTATTTATAGATCAAACAAATGACTTGTTTGTGGAGAAAACAAAATGCAGATCAATTACATCATACGAGACATATTTTCACTCAAGTCCCAAAAGAACAATTAACTAAAGTCAATTTTACAATTAGACAACAAAGCTGCAGTCTAAATCCATCACACAACAAGTGTGTCCTCACAATGGTTTGTCTTTTTTTTATCCTCTGGAAATTGAATCAGCTTCAAACAATTAACAACATCAATTTACCTCTCAGCGTCAAGAGAACATTGTATTAGTTATCCCCGTCTGTCTTTGCATGACGACCAGTGACATGTCCTGCTGGCAACTGGGAGCACTTGACAACAATAGCATCAATTTACTTTAGATTAAATTATTCGGCACATTTACTCTGGTGCACAGACAAAAGGATTCTTCCTACTTTTAGCTTATTTGTTCATTTAGTTAAAATCGCCGGCAGTGAGGATGATTGTTTAACTTCTAGTCTGACAGATGTGATTTTCAGCTGGAAACAGATTCCCAGAGGACGTGAAGGTCTAGTTCTCGCTCACATTTACGTCATTCGAAAGGTTTGTTGTGCATTTATAATCCTTGAAGTGTGTTGCCTATCCTTAATGTGTGTTGCCTAGACTTAAATGAAGCAGTTTTGAAGGCCTATGTAATTCATGCATAGCGTTATCAGTATTGGACTGTTCTTAGGCTTTAGTGCTTCGAGGAGGCAGATAAAGGAGAAGAAAGGAGAGAATGAAAAATAAAAGTGAACATAAAATAAATGTGTCCGAGTGTGTTATCACCTGCTCAACACCTACAAAGAAAAACTGCCTCAGTTTGGACCCACATTACTGTATATCTACAGTTTAAATGAGCACAGACAACAGATCAGGGGCCCGGGTTTCCACAGATGCGAAACACAACAAATTGACATTGAAATTGTGTCAGATTTTTAGTAAATAATACACTGAATGAGTGTGTAAACACACTCACTGTGTGTGAGAGGGTTCATGTATCATGACATAAACGTGAGCTGGCCGACTTCAGACAAAGTCATGATTCAACTCTCAATGACTCACAGGCCACAGATCGATAAGTGTTTCCTGCAGACATGTGTATCCGAGTGTTTCTCTCATTCTCACAGGTAGGATTTGCGCTGTGTGCACACGACTGCAGATGACATATACAGTACAGTGAAGGCTTGTGTGCTGTGGACCAACAGATCTTTGTTGCTAAGCAATCCTGATAGTGTCTATCAGCCATCCAGGACTGCCCACAAACCTGCCTATAGCCTAGGTGACCAGCCAATCAAATAACAAATTGGATCAAGGCCAGTGTCAAGTCATTGCCTGAGCCTTTTGTAGCATGGGCACAATATGAATGCCAACTGCTACCACTCTGCTATGATTTACGGCGATTACGGTTAAAGTTTCAACTGCAGCAGGGGTCCCTCCCAAAAAAAAAAAAAAAAGAAGAAGAGAGGAACAAAACTAAAGCCATTTTTACAACAATGCCTCACTCAAGACCTCATCACCTGCAGTTACTGGTGAGGAAACATGTCTGTAATACACCTGTAATGCACAAGTCTTCTAACTTAGCATCTTCCTGACACCAGGCTGAATGCAGATGCACAAAAACATCTTTATTGTTTAAGTGGCCAATATCACTTAACATCACTTAGCCACACACACACACACACACACACGTACACACACGCAAGCAGCTGAGGCACGTCCTCATGCACAAGAATAAGAAGGCAGTACAGTCACAGCGTGATAGTTTACTTTCACTCACATAGAGTTTGTGGATGCCGAGCAGACCGTGTCACATAGCCACCATCTGATTACATTCGTGTCACACCACTGCACGTCAATATCAAATCATGTCTCCAAAATCAGAACTCACCGGTCAGATGTGGTGTTCCTCTTCTCGAGGTGGCCCATCCAATATCAATTACTGTTTGGGCTACAGTTGCTCACAGCTGTGGTAACATAGTCTGATCTCTCCCATAAGCAGAGACTGCAGTCTCCTCTCACTTCTCTCCACTGCAGTACTACACCCCTCCTCCTCCTCCTCCCTCCCCTCCCTCCTCCTCCTCCTCCTCCTCCCTCCTCCTACTCCAATGCACACCGTCTCCCCCATTTTCCTCCCTCCTCTGTCACACACCCTCCCTCAATGTAATGCATGCAGCCTCTCAACCTATTTCTCTCCAAACACCCCCTAACCTTATTTATGATTCTGCTCACACAACTGATGCAGCATGCCACTCTTTGGTATAACACTGGAGGGCAGTTGTAAAAGATCAAAATGCACCAGCTTTGGGGTCTGGGGTGTCGTGGGTGCGTTTGAATAAAGTCAACATTTTGTGCAGTTCATTGGTGCATCACAGCGACACAGACAAATGAGACAGTGGCAGTGACGACAAACTTGTTTGGGGTGTCCTGGTTTCACAACACCAGCTCCACAAACAGTACATGGTGCTGAGCTCATGCAAAATTAATTGGATCCCAATAACTGGACTCAGAAATGTGAGATATATATGATCCTCTGGAGGGATCCTCATTTGTTAAACCACTGGGACGGACAACTGAACCCAAGAATAATTAGATGCCAGCCCTTCTCTGATCTCTCAGGAGACTCGTCAGTGATGACTGGGAGAGAGCAGGATTGCAATGCATCTTCTCCAGTTACAACACCGAAAAAATTCAATGCCACAACATCGAGCTCAGACCATTAAATGCACGAAACAAGCGGCGTGTGACCAAGAAATCAATGCAAATGCATAGGCGTGTGAACCAGGGTTCAATATGAAGCTCAAATATAAGCTTGGCCTTGTATTAAATCTACATGATTACACTGATCTTACGACAAATGTATGGATATGCCCCCCAGGTAGTTACCGCTGCACACATTTGAGCTTTTCAGTTCTAGTGTTCAATCTTTTACCCTGGATTTTCCCTGAAATCGTCCTTTCCCTCTCACCCTCCTTTGGGAAATACCTTCCTGCGTGTTCATTTTCAGCTAGCAGCTGTCAGCAGCTGCAGTAAGGATGCTTACTCTCCCTTCACTTCACTGTGCAATGACCTACTTCTGCCAGAGGGGGGCAGAAATCTCACAGAAATTTGCTGCATCACAGACACATATAAAGCATTCTTTTCCTTTCCTTTCCTTTTCTTTTTTTCTCCACCACTGTGCTGCAAAGTTGGGCCGAGAGATATTTGTCTTACACAGTTTTCCCACGTCTCTTTTCATCCACTGCGAATCACAAACAACGAACACGACATGAAGTACGTTTGGCTGCAACTTTGTACAAAAGGAAATCCTTTGAGAGGATGTGGCCTAGAAGAAGTGCAGAGAGATATTTACGGCCGAACAGGTGTGAGAAATAGAATGACTTGCGTTATAAAGGTTCGCTTTAACGCCATTTCAACATTAAGCTGCTTTAGAGGAATAGTTTTGTGAAATAAACTATTATGGAAGACAGTGAGAAGAGAAAATTGTTCAAAATGAAGCTGGATCTAGAGAGCAGTTATTGTAACGTCCCACAGAGAAAACTAACTTGACTCTTTCTAAAATGGTTGCAAACACCCAGTGACCATAGGATGACCGATGACAATTTTAAATGATAATTAGTCAGTTCTGATGTGTCTGTTTTAGCTTCAGACAGATCTTCTAACTGCATAGTTACCTACTACTTCATCTCTCAAACGTGAAAGTGAATATGTGTGTTTAAACTGTTTTTTTCTGGCTATACATTTCTGAGTTTCAAATTCCCTGATGAATTTGCAGTTTCATATTTCCAAATTCCTTTCTCAGATTCTCTTTCTAACCATTCTGCGTCTGTTCGTTTTTCATTTACAGTGGGACAACATGTTTGGATTTCTCGTCAACCTGACGGTGTGAAGTGCGCTGAGATAACTGCCTGTGAAAAGAGCGATTCATTGTTATGTCTCGATAAAAAGCTTCCGCACAGTGACTCATTATGGACTGCCATTTAATGCTGATATGACAGGACTGCATTTATGGAAAAGCCCACTTGGCAACAGGAGTACATTAATTCACTCAAAGGTAGGTTGTTGAATAAATTGAAAAAAGAAATAGAGAAAATGTGAATGACAGGAAGGAACACATTCCTGCATGGCTAAAAAAAAAGACAGCGCATATTAAATATTAGACTATTCATACTGTTCAAAGTGAAATCAAATTTACTTAGAAATACATTTATAGAACAATAAGCCTTTTCTCCACTGTGTCTTCAGAAGTTACCATTAACATGCAATTCAATTAGACATCGGCATCATCTAATCCATGAAGTGATTTGTGAGAAATGCGTGTGAATCCTCAAATGTTGATTATTTTGCACATTTGAATTTCTTATAGAAAAAGAAATATTGGTAAAGATATATTTACTTTCACTTTAAATCCAGTATATTGATGACACATGCAAAATGAAAAGGTGAAATGGATCACTCATAACGGTGAACCTATGAATCTGCTGTGCGCTAATGAGTTTAGAATTATAACATAAAAGTGAATGGGGATTCAAGGCCTTGTAAAAACTTGATTGTGCTGTCTCAAGTCTTTTTTTTCTTTTTCTTTGTAGGCTTATTTATTCATTTTATAGAGTGTACATAGATGGAAAGTAATGAAATGATTGCAATAAAGGGAACTTTGTTCGCCTCAAAATGAAATTTGCTTTGCACTAAGAGCATAAAAACTACACAGACATTAAAAAGTGTAAAACACAGATAAGACTTTGTTGAGTTCATGCAACAAGCGTCAGCAAAGTGTCTCTGAGCAAGGAGAATTGTGAACCAGAAAATGTACATGAAATAAAAACACAACATTTTAGCAATGCTGAGTAATGCTCTTATATATGTGTATATATATATATATATATATATATATATATACACGTATATATATATATATATACACATACACACACGTATATATACCACACTGATTCTTGACTCAGCAGCTTTCACATCTGCAAGGACACACAGTCCAGCTGCAGCGTCAACATACTGTAGCAGTAACTGTAGCAGCAACATTGTCCCACTTGGACTCCCACTGCATTATGGGATACTCCAGCTCATCCCTCACTATTTATCTGAATGAGTAAACCTTCTCCTGCTACTGGTCACTGGCCTCACAGGGGGTGAGTCAGGCTGAAGGTCTGTGCTGCACCGGGACGTCCAATACAGCAACAAGAAGCACGATCAAAGACGCCCAAATTAGGGACAAACACAGGCAGAGACGGCCGTTTATAATGTTGTGCTATGGGACGTTTTCAGTGAAGAAGACATGTCTCCTCCGAGTGGAACTGAAAAAGACTGCACCCTGTCTGCTCCTGCAGGGAGTGCTGCAATGCAGGGGTGCAACAGAGAAATGCAAAGCTAGAAGGCAGTTCCTCTGACAGCTGGCTGCTCACACTCCTCCTCCTCCTCCTCCTCCTCCTCCTCTCCTCTCTCTTTCCGTGCCTCGCTCATTCCTCTACTTTGCTTTCATCATTTCTCTTTCTTCCATTCTTCTACTCCCCTTGAATCCTTCCCGTGTCAATCTGTCTCTCTCTGTCTCTCTCTGTCTCTCTCTCACACACACACACACACACACACACACGCCGCACTGGTCTTCCTCAGGCCACTCAACACTGCAGCGTACACAACAAAAAACAGAGCACCATATGGTCACAGTAGGCAAATGTAAAAATGTTAGGGATGATTATGCAAGTGTGTGTGTGTGTGTACTTGTATTTATATCTTTGTGAGGTCCAAAAAAAATGTAAAATTGTAAAAAAACAAACAAACAAAACCCTACCTTTGTGGGGACAATGTGTCTGGGCCCCATCACTTTAAAGGGCTCCCTTAGTTGTGATGGTTAAGGTTAGGGTAAGGGGTTAAGGAATGCATTATGTCAATGATGTGTCCTCACTAAGATATAAAAACAAGTTTGTGTATGTGTATGTAGGAGTATATATGTCCTTCTCTGGTCTAAACACTGACTGACAGTCAGGTTGCATTAAGTTTGGGCCTAATTCTTCAAATGAAAGGCAGGTTCTAACAACTAAGTAATGAGAAAATATTCCACTTCAGTTTAAACAGGAGAACCAAATAAAGCTGCGTGGTTAGTTAGTACTTCATTTTCTATTTTATAACCTCTTCATACGCAGCTTCTGAAATAGTTTGCGCAACAAGAGACTTATCAGAGCAGGAGAAGCAAAGCTGGAGTTGTCACCGATTTATTATCTCCAAAGTTGTTGTTTAATGTTCAGTCACAACACTATGTTCTAATACACATGCTGGTGTGAACGTGGTGGGTACTCATATCAACATAATACTTTCTCTCTCGAAATTTCCCTTGTGACGTTATCGCAGATCCATTGACTAAAAAGCAAACTATGACTATGTGTTTCCTTGGCCTGTGCAGGTGTTGCAACAAAAGCATGCAATCACATTACAAAGATGGAGCAAAAAAAAAAAAACCCTTCATTTTTATGCTCAACTGTGGAGGAGAGACTTCAGTGACACCATATTTGGAAACCCTCTCACTAAACCCTGTGCCGTATTTCCCACTGTTCCTCCCAGGAGCCAAATGTCTGCTTTACTTACAACAGGCAAATCAGGGAATACAGACAGACTTTCAGCAAGCATGGAAGTCTAATGGTGGTGGGAAAAGTCAAAGCAGATCAACAGAATCCTTTAACACCTAACCCCTTTCTTATTTTCACCATAAGGACTAGAAAATGAGTAATGCTTTTGCCCATTTTTCCAAGCAGTTATTTACAATCTACACAGTAGAGCAGGGTTTTTTTTGAGTTGTTGTTCTTGTTTCTTTGTCTCTCAATGTGCAAAAACAGGCCAAAAAAAAGGGAAACTATGTACGGGTCCTACTCTCTCCTTTCTGGCAACAAAGACGCTGATTCTCCAGCTTCCTGAAACAGTGCGAGTAAAATCACCGTAATAACCACATGTTTGGATTTGACGTGCAACTTCTCAGCTTTCAGAAACCGCTGGAATTTTTTCCGATAGCACAAAACGTTGCGTAACTACAGTAATGCAGACGACGCTTGTGCAAACGTGTCGTCGGCGATACGCTCAGTTTTAAAGGGTTAAGGGTTACATCTCTTTAAATGCACAAGAGTTTATTCACACAAAACTTTGCACATGTGTAGAATTTGGGGTCAGAATTACTTCTCAGATTGTTTCCGAGTTGTAAATAGTGTAACACCTGGTTGTCACGGAAACACAGATCCACGCATCTTCCTTCGAGTGCTGGAAATAGTCTGACTGAATCACGATATTTGGTGCATTAGGCGTTTGAGTAGGAGGAGAGAAGAGAGCAACATTTCGAGACAGATGAGGAGGAAATGAAGATGGAGGGAATACGTCTTCCTACTAGAGAAGAATGAGTTGCCCAACTGTACAGATTTGGGGCAGCATGATGGACTATTACTGAGTGGAGAGAAGACAGGAGGGGAAACAAGTTCACTGTGTAATTATCTTTTCCTCCAACTTCCTACATTTCCTCTTCCTTTCCTGCGACCTTTTCGCACCAGATTCAGATTTCATCCTGAACTACTTTGGTGAGCAGAAATACTCCTACACCACATTTATTAGAAACACAAAAAGATCATGGACACATTTGCATACAAGGAAGCAAAGTCCGGATGACACCAAGGAGGAAAATTCAAGAAAGCACATGTGTCAATATCAGCCTGATGGTTTTTCCGCTTGAGCAGGTTTCAAATCTGCCGAGGGTTTAGTGATGTGAGAGGAGACAAATGACTATAATTAAAAAAAAAGTCCTTTATCAGCAGTTACCCACAAACAGCAGACAACCTTCTTTGTCCTGCTTATACAATATATGATATGACGCGACATCTTAGAGTGTGAGCGATCTCAATAAATAGATAATAATGCCAAAATGTCACATTCACGCTGCGTCATCAAGCCGAGCGCCTCATTATTTTAAATGTTAGTGGGAATTTGACTGAGATTGGATTGTACCATGTGCCATAATGGCCATATATACAGTATCGCCATTTCTCGATCACTTCATTGTAACACATCCATGATGTACATGAGAAACATTATAATGACACGTGTTTCAGGGGCAGGAAACACATGTGTAGAACATGAATTACTCATGAACAATAGCATGACCACGAAGCGGAACCCTAATTAATGTTATTAGTAAAAACCTGTGTCTGTCCTAATATTTCATATCTGTGGGTCTATTACGTCGTGCAGGTTAATTGAAGACGTGTCTGAGCTTTACACGCACATTTTGTATAAGTTAAACTCATTGACAGTTCGTATATCATCTATAAGACCAGTGTTCCGTCACATCACTCCAAACCAAATGCCAATGATTGTTAAGCTGGTGGCGCGCTGGTGGGTTTTTATTTATTTATTTATTTTGTTATTTTTTGCACTTTCCTGGTTAACTCCTGTCCATTTTGCACTAGTTACGCCTTTATTTTTCCTAACCTCACACACTCTCAAGTGGAAATAGTGCTTAAAAATACTATTTCCCCCTGATGCACTCCGCGTTTATCTGCTGCAAGTTATTGATCATCTTGGCTGCAGACGTGAGACAAGAGAAGAGAACATGGTCTTCACTAAAGCAATGAGAAAAAGACAATCTGAAATAAAGCAATAAAGGCACACCACTGTACAAGTTCTTTATCCCGGTGGAAAATAATCAATCTTCTTTTCTTTTTGTGTGCGTGACGATAGAAATTTAAACACCTCACTGCTCACCCTGCTCTTTGATGCCAGTGTGACGGTTGACAGCAACGCTGGTAAAATGTAAAGAATTTCACATTTAAATATCCAAAGACGCTCTTTCCATTCCTGGAACACTGATGCATTCATTCTCATCCTGGCTCAGTCATCTGTGATCACACCACATTGTCCTGGTTGGTTCTTTCACCTCGTTTGTTTCCTCTACATCATCAACCTGCACTATAGCTCAATCTGTCGGATTTGTTGATCGTATTCTTCACAAAAACGCATTGGGAAGATCAATAGCTATTGATACACTACGTCTTTTCAAGGAGGGTTGAGCCTTTAAATGACCCCGTTCTACTGTAACCTGCGGCAGACAAGTGTTGTGCTCGTGGCGTTTAACACCAGTGACGGGATCATTACACAGGGACCAGAAACTCGCCTTTAAAATCAGCGGTCAAATGTGTCTCAACAGAAGAATAGTAAATAAAAAAGCATCATCGGTGTAGGATTGTAGGCTGCAGTGCAGCTTCTCATTTCATGAACCATCAGGCATCAGAAGTGCTCAGGGAAAGCACGCACTCTCGTCATAATGTGGAAAAACAGACAGGGGCTGAAAAGACACTTCCTGACCACGGCAACAACTGTCCACAATGGGATGGGGGGACACCAATGCTAAAATGAATTCATGTTTGAAATCAGAATTTGGCCGACAGCTGATACTGAAACTAATGTTTGTTCGTTTACTGTGATGTCATCAAGAAATCTTAATACAACTTACAGTCTTTTCACCTCAACCTATGGCAAGACTTTTTAACGTTTAATCGCCATGTGGACTGACCAGTCCAGATATGTGTGACGTCATTTTTGATGGGGTTAACGTGCATATAAACTCTTGAAACTTGGCACGGAGGTCATGTGATATGAAATGCGATATTGGCATCCCGGACCCGTGCGTTGCTCAAGGGCTCTACAGCGCCCCCTAAGGGGAAAACAGAGGCAAAATTGAGTTGCACCGACTTTCCTGAAACTTGGTGGAAAGATGTTATAAACCAAGATGAACACAAAAGTCGATCGTAACCGTGGCAGTCAGCCATTTTGAATTTTGGCATCCATTTTGCCGATTTGCACCCTACGTAAATGAGCGAACTCGTCCAAACACGTTTGTCTTACCGACATAAAAAAACGAGGCAGTTTGTACTAGACACATCAAAGGTGAAAAGTTGCTGAAAGGTTTGGCGGATTCAAAACGGCACGGCCACAGCAACCCTGTGTTTTGGTGGATTTCGACCATTCGCCACGAAACAGGAAGTGCCTATAACTTCAGCATATACATTGAGTTCCACCGAATTTCTGTCCTTTAACTGCTGCAACATGTGAATTTCCCCAGTGTGGGATTAATAAAATCTAATCTAATCTAATTATGACTCGTCACAATGCAAGTTTGAGATATCAGTTGTCAATAGGCCATTTAATGAAGGCAACAAATAGTCTCTACCAATGTTGCCTGTAGTTAACTCCTGAAGAAACAGTGACCTGTGTGACCACCAACTGCCTTTACTGCTGCGCCCACACTGAAGCCACTATAGGTACAACGGTCAAGACAGAAAGTGAAAACAGCACGCAGTTAGCAGGCCACCATTTGCTGCTTAGGTACACAACGTGAGGCTGAGGTTGATGGAAATGTCTGCCTCAGTCTGAGAATCTGCTAATAAATCACCATCCCTATAGACACGCATGGCTTAGAAGACGTGTGCGTGCATATTTTTGTCAAGGAAGCTCATGCACAGACTGTAGGACTAATGTCTCGGGGGGCCCTTGAGAACAATTGATTCCATTCAGTCCACAGCAAAGACAATTAAGTGAGAAATCCCATAAATTCAGTCAGCGACGATAGAGAAGGCTGCAACAACACCATAGTTGCAAATGAGGAGGTTCGATATATGACCCTCCGGTTCCCCTTTTGCCTGGAGCCCCCAAAGTCTCTTGAAACGCTCCTGGACAGATGCTGTGTGTGTCAGGATGAGTGAATGTGTATGTGGATACAGACACATTGCAGCAACTCACAACATTTGGCAAAATAACACACACACAAAAAACCCCACTGCAAAACCTGACCTGTTAACACTACTGCATCATAATCTGCCTGGGAAATTACTGTACAACAGAAATCAATCATCTAAACGTGTAATATAAACCAAATATAAGCAATATCCACAAGGGACGAGTAAGTAAGATTTGCTTCTTATCGACGACAAGAAGTAAAGTCGCTCCAACTGTGGTTTGATATACAAGTTCATCAGGATCTGGATCCATCAGAGGCCATAATGCGCAAAAATTTAGTGTACATTAACGACACCAGTTTTCAACCACGTCTCAACTCATAATTAAATGGATAAACTACAAACCACTTAGGGGAAGAAAGAAAAAAAAAGGTTTTTATAAATGAACGTATAACTGCAGCAGTTTACTGCGTCTACGACAACACACGTTAATGTGAGCACACTGCGCTCTGTGGACTCGGGGGCCCTTCACTCTTGCTGGCTCAGCACATTTGTCACTGCATGCACTACCTCAGAGCTTTTGCTGTAACAGTGTGGCTCACTCTCATCACAGTGCATGTGCAGGCCCGACACAGGAACGTGCACTCGAAGAAAAGTGATGAGGAGTCAACTTTTCGCTTCCTGTTCATTAAAAATATTTGTATGACAAAAAACTAGTTACACATCTCTGTGACAATAAACCAGGGAAAAGTTCCACTTTCCTCTTCTACAGTGGGAGACATCCACACACACACACACACACACACACACACGTTTGTTTTATTATGTAACATTACACTGCAGCACAAAATGATGATGCTACGCACCATCGGGCATGCTGTCAAAGTTCCACTCTGCATTTGCTATTATTGTAAAACTCTACATTAAAATGAGAGATGACTGGTGATGACACGAGCACTGTCTGCTCTAATTACCCCTGAGCCATTTATTCTCTTTCTTTATTCTTCCCAGATTCAAGCAGGATGTGTGTAATGAGGCTAGGTGCCTCTGTGACAACCCGGTATGCAGCAAAGCCTCAGTAACTGATGAAGCTGATAAAAGGGGGTGAGGGTGGGGGTGGTGGGGGTGCTTACCTTGAAAATAGATGTACTGCCTCCTGAAGAGGGACTGGAAGCAGAGATCGGAGTGGAAAAAAAGATACAGGAAGAAAAGACAGAAGAGCTCAACAATCTGCACTTTCCTTTATCCCACTCTCAAAAAGACATTGCAAAACTCCAATTTCATGTGGGGGGTGTTCGTGTCCAAGCAGCCCCCTCCCCACAAACAAGACTTTACTGGTCTAGAGGTGCAGCTGAGTTGCGTTCAGATGCAGCCAGAGATGAGAAAATAAGAACCACTCACACAGATTAACATTGTTCTAACACACTGAAATCAGCACAAGCGTCAGAGCCAGCTGCTGTATTTCCCGGCACTGTTCGCTTATTGGCTGAGGAGCGACTCAATAAAAAACCCTCTTGTCATCAATTGGGTGGAGGAGGGAGGGGTTAGGCTTTCTGTGGCGCACTAACGCACTGAGCTCCTCCTCTTTTCTTTCTTGCTCCATCACTTTTTTTTTACCCTAGTACAGGCAGGCAGGGACTGAGAGTGCTGATCTTTGAGAAACAGATGCAGAGAGAGCGAGAGAGAGAGGGGGGGTGGGTGGGTGGGTGAGAGGGGGTGCACAAGCAGGAGAATCAATGAACAGTGAAGAGAGAGGTGAGGATGGTAAGTTTAGGTCCTGTGCCTCCTTGCTGCAGGAGCTGTGCAGGGATCTGTGTGCAGTGAGGTGAGGTAAGGGCCAGGGAGAGAGGAGAGGGAGGGAGAGGAGAGGAGAGGAGAGGAGAGGAGGTGAGGTTGTGACTGGTCTGCCTGGGCTGGTTTTGCTGCAGTATACATGCAGATGGGAAGTTGTTTGTGCTTCTCCTAGCAGCAGTAAACATAAAAAGGAAACTAGTTCCTCCCTTCATGGGTTATCAGCGTTTAATGTGTCTCTGGTGAATAATTTAAAGGAGTGGATGGACTGCAGGAGAGCCACAGATCACTGCTGCTACCTCATCAGGGGGGTTTAAAAAAAAAAAATCACCTAATTGCCCCAAGAGTCAGTCTCACTGTAATAATGCAGCAAACGTAGCATTAAACGCGATATTTGACACGTGTCGTTATTCTTTCTCTTGTTTGAGAATCGGAGCATCAGATCAGAATTTAAGCAAAGCGCGAGGTGTTTTTCTGCAGTTGGCTTTAATTTAATTTCACGCTCTAATTGAATTGAATTGACTTGATGAAGTCTTGCTCTTCAATCTGGAATCAATAAACTATCTGATTTCCAAAGAGAGAAGAGAGCTGCATCGCACTGCCACCGCTGGTTCCTGTCGAATAAAACAGTTTACACAGATACATGTGATGATCTCGACTATTGACGCTAAGACATGAGTTGTTAAAGGGATTTTCTATTTATATTCCTGTTTAAATGTGACAGCAGTGTCTTATTATGACTTCATAAGTCAATAGGGTCTTTTAATCTTATTAAATTGCTTGTAAAGATGCATTATGGATTAGCGGGTTATGGAATACTCTACTTGTCTTAATCTGATTATTACTTTATTCAACTGAAGGTAATCAGATTTACATGGTGCAGTCCTATTCAGGTTACTGTTCTAATTGCATTAAACGTGTAATGTACTGTACATTTATTTATCTTAAACATGACATTATGTTAAGAATAGTAATAAACTGACTGTCCACTTCAGTCACATTATTATATTATTATATATCGCTATATTTTTCTCTTGCCAACACTAGGATGCATTTTTTGAGGGACAAAATACAATTTGCTCTCCATCACTAAGAAGTTATGGCACCCATTCCATAACCAAAACAATGAAGACAATAGGAAATGTATTTATGGAGTTAGTTTTCCCCCAGTCTTGATGACAACTCAAAGTGCTTTATACGACTGTTTTGTCATTCACACGTTCACACATACTCACTCGCACATTCATACGGCTCATCTTCTATCACACGTCATTCGCACAGCCACAGCACAGCCACCAGGAGCAATACGCGTCGTGCTCGGGAAACATATTGGCAACTGGAGAGCAGGGATCAAACCCGCTGTGCCCACAGCTCTGCAGAAACCTCCACGTGGTCACTCACACTGTGGTTCAGTCCAAAAGCCAACGAAATGTCACTTCTAAGATTTATCTGTGCAACATTTGTTGATGAAAAGCATCAGCAGGACAGTGGTGCAGGTGCCAGGCTCACTATTACACTTATTAAACATTCTGGGAAAGTGGCCAAAAGCTTTGCAGCAAATAACAGCCAGGCTTGCTTCAAGAAGGACACACCATTTCATCGGCACTGACGTTGCCCTTGACTCAGCAGAGACCAGACATAGTGCATTACTGACGATTTAAAGCATCACCACCAGATGAGTCAGAAATGCTGCATCACAAAAGCGGGCTGTCGTTTACCCTGCTGTGCTTATACTGTTCCCCCCCATGAGAGTCATTGTGAGAAAACTCTGTCATCGGATCCAATTATTTAACCCGTTGTATGGAGGCCGTGTATGTGTGTTTGCAGCATCACATCAGAATAGATGACACAAAAACAGGGAGGGCGGTAACGCAGCACGACGTGAGTTCATAGGCGAGACGCCTTCACACACAAGTCCGACAGGCTTTAAGGGATAGGTGAATTCTTGCAAGGAAGTGGGACCTGACGGCTTGTCACTATAAGAGTCCTGTGGTGAACAACTTGACAGGTGTGTGCACTGACACCGTCAACTCGTATCTCACACAAGCTGGAGCCCCACACTCTCTCAAGTCATCCATTCTCACATCAGTGGCTAAGAAATCCAGACACAACCGCCCTGAATGACTGTAGGCCTGTGGCACAAACATCAGCTGCCATCCAGGAAGTGTCTAAATCAGGGGTGTCAAACATATGGCCCGCGAGAGGGTCCAATCTGGCTGCATTTAGTTTCACTTTGTTTAGTAAAAATATACTTCTTTAAATTTAAAACCAAAAGAAAAGGGAAAAATTGTTGTTAATAGCTTATTATGCTATTGTTTTACTGGCCCGGTCCACTGGAGCTCAAATTGGGCTCTATGTGGCCCCTGAATTATAATGATTTTGACACCCCTGGTCTAGATAATCTGGTAATAACACAGATGAAACCCTGTCAACCATTAGTTCTGCATTTAACACAATCCAAGCAGCAGCATTTATTGAAAATCAGATTTGACAACTTCCCACACATTCTTACCAATTAAATTTCCTAACTTTTCCAACACATTTTCCACAGCTTCCATGACCCACTTGACTGTGTATTAAACACCATCTGATTTTCCAAGATAGTGACGTTACATACAAGAATAAAAACACAAACGGTGTTCCTCACGTTATTTTACATTTTACATAACACATTACAGATAAGTGATTTTCATGGGAGCGTCTGTGGAGGACCTACATTAGAGAGGAAGTCTCTTGCTCCGTGACCCTATTGCAGAATGTCTGCATCAAGGGAGCAAGAAGAAGTAGGCCTAAGACCATAATTGCTCCTCTGCCCGCAGATTGAAGCTGAACTGTGCAAATTGTGCTATGTGAAGTCAGTTCATCTATTAGAAGTACATTAGATGAGCTGCTAACCGTGTTGTCTATGTGGTTTATGTACATGATTTTCTACCATCTGTATGGCCTGTTATCACTTGGTTCCAACACAAGAGGGCAGCAAACTGAAAGAGTCTGTTTTTTTCCCCTTATAGCTCAAACTACTGGCTTTGGATGTTGAACACAGTAACTGTCAAAATACACTTGAATGATCGTCACAAAAAGAAACAGCTGCTACTTGAATAATGTAGAATAATAATAATAATAATAAGAGTTGATTTTTGCGAGTCAAAACACGTCCTAAAATAACCCGAGTGAGATGGTGCACGGTGGCTAATTTAATCAGCCCCTGTGTGAACCCATGTGTCTCTGTAACCTGGATATCTCTGGCATGCTGCCCCATATCACTATGCCAGTAACTCCCAGAACGAATACCTACAAGTTCAGTATTATAGACTGGTATTATTATTATGGAAGTCCTGGCATAAACTGCGATCCAGTCTTGGATATATATTCAGCAGCTGAGTGAAGCTGTGAAAAGGAAAACAACAACTAAATCAAAGTGCAAATACCTCCAGGCCTCTCAGTCTATTACACAAACATGAGTGTCTTACTTGTATCATTCTTGGTAAGCTTTTACTTTGAAAATATGTCTCATAACAAGGGTAAATACAAGTACATTTCGATTTGTCGCTCATTTATTAAAATAAAAGCATACATGTGTGTAGATTTTACGCGACTTTACAGTGACTCTACTCTACCGTAATGTGGTTCACTTCATTTTATTTATATATTATATTATTTTAAACTATTAGTGAAATAAATCAGAAATTTTAACTACTGTACATTAATAAACACAAGGGATGGGAATCGGTATCGGTCAGTATCGGTCCAATACTGGTTAAAATCAGACAGATAAAAATGTAGAATCCGATACAATCCACATATCGCATGCTTCACTGTGCACAGGCTGTTAAAAATGTAAATAAAAACCAGCAAAAGTCGTTTGGAGAACAATATTTGTCACACAGATGGAGAATTGTGTCTTTGAAATGACTCAGCACAAATGTGTTGTTGATTGATATTATTGATTAAATTGGTAGGGATTTCATAGAATGTTCATAAATTCTATACAAAAATAACCAATTGAAAAAACAAAAGCAGAAATTAAATTATTTATTGATATAAACACTTGGATGTTACATGTAGATCTCCTATGAGGAACAATAAAGTCATGCTTTGATATTCTTGGCATACACCGAGCTAGGCTGAAATGATGATCAACTAGAAAGGTAACACTGCGTGAACGCCTAATAATTTAGATACCATAGACAATATCGTTGGGGGGCGGGGAAAAGAAGCTGATTGTGGACATGGATGTGGACTTAAAGAGAAAAGGCATAAAGCGACAACAATTGTTCATCATGACGTCACAGAGCAACACTTGTACAGTGTGGTCACCAGCCATATATACATGTTCTTCTTGCAGGAATCCAGCACCTTCCTGTCGCACACCAACAAAAAAAGAGACAGATTTGAAATGAAAAGTGTTGCCGCGTTGCAAGTCGCTGTGGAGGACAGTTTTAGAAACGCTAAAAGTGTCACGCACCTTGTGCCGCAAAGGCCTCATTCCTTCTGCTCCTAATTTGGGATTGCAACAGATGCACAGATAACAGCAACAGGTGTTTTACACAGTCACGAGTGGTTGCAGGAGTGGCAGCAATTCGGAATCATATTAAGAGAAAAGACAGTGAAATTAAGCAAAAATAGACATTTTGCTTCTGTGTTTTGTTTTTTTAAAGGCAGAAATCAGCTTTACCTATGTTTTATTTTTCGTTGAACACAGCAGCATTAGACACATTAAGTAAATAAAATGCTTTAATCTCAGGGCCCTAACGACGGCTGCTGCTGCTGCTGCTGCTGCTGCTGCTGAGTCGAGGAAATGTGATTAAGTCTCCTAACCAAGTTCATGAGGAGACATCACTGATTTAATTTATGGGTGCTGCCTCTTGCACCCTTTCAGTGGCAGAGGCCACCTTTTCCAAGTTTAGTGCTCGCCATGTATGGAAAGCAAGACACAGAGAGAGGGCACATGTCAGGTCAGGACTCTTATAGATCAGCTGATCCTAAACATCCACTCAAATTGTTTGTGTACGTGGCACACATTCACATATTATATGAAAACAGTGGGCTGACTAGAATAGACAGGTAGTTAAATCGTGGATCAATATTTTGATTCTTGTCTTATTATTATTATTATTATTATTATTATTATTATTATTATTAGTCATTATTCTCTGTACAAAGAGTGATGAGGAGATTAGATCCTTAGATTTTCTGACCTGAATGTTGACCTATTTCTTGGCTGCATCTGCAACTGCTACCTCTGTTGAACAGAAACAGAAGCAGGAGAAGTTATTCATTTTCATAGGGTTAAAAACTTCTCATACTGGTTAACCGCACATTAAAAACAACGGGGATGTAGATAAAGGTTTTGATGACAAACTTACGCCTGAACTCCAGCTTGCAGCTGACAACCGCTTCTCCGTGATCGTTCTTGGCTTTGCAGGTGTACACGCCTCCGTCAAAGTTACCGGGCTTACGGATCTCCAGAGAGCAGATGCCCTGGGTGCAGATCTGCCTGTACTTGGGATCATCTCCAATAATCATCTGGTTCTTCATCCATTGAATTTTAGGCTGTAAAAATAAGTTGTTTTCAAAAAAAAAAAAAAATCAGATATAGACTTTAATTAACTGCTGCTTTTTGAAGCACGTTTGGGAAGTTTACACGTGTTCCTCAAGGACTACAGTAACTCTTCGTAAGTTTTGTTTTCATTTATGTTTTTGCCACTTGACAAGATAGGCTGTTTTGATTGAAGTGAACGCCTTGGGAGTTTTTAAATGGCGCTGGCATGTTGAAGACCGCTGAGTCCCCACAGGGAATGGCACATATGTGACCCACGTGGCCTCCTCTCCTCAGAATACCAATTCTGGCCTCATCACCATGACCCCCCTCTGCTCTACCCTGCTGTTGGTGACCTGTTGGGATTAGGCACCCATAGCAAAGGTGAGAGGCTCAGGGAAACAGCTTCAACATGTTCAGCTCGGGGGAAACGCACACTGACAGCACTGAAGGTGTTTGTTCTCTTCATATAACCAGACTCCACCTTTTTTACGGTAACTACGCTGCTGACAGGAAGTTGAAGCAAAGGCTTGGCCTATTGGCTCTACTGGTGTTACACGATCCTGCAGACAGTGAACAGCACACTTGGTTAAGATGGTCAACGTGCCAAAGGTGGTTTTGCAGACTTCCTCAAATGAAAACGTTTCTTTCTTTCTACATTTATGTCAAATGTAGAAACACAAATGCACGAACACACTGTATATGACATCCAAAATGTGAGAATTAGTCACTGAAACATACTGAGACCTATGTGACTCAAACTAATTATAACTAAAACATTTTATGGATTTTCTTCCATAAAGACAGGTGAGACATTTTTGGATGAGATAGATGAACCCTTTAAACATTCTTTTCTGACATTTTATGAATCAAACAACCATGTTTGTTTAAAGACACCGTGCAGTACCATCAGGTGAATTAACCTCACAGGTTAATGAGCTGACACCTTGTCAGAAATATTGGTGTTAAAAGGAAAGGAGATTGATGCAGTTACTGTACTTTTGGTTCTCCTCTGACGGAGCAGAGCAGCTTGGTGCTGTAGCCGACAGTGGAGGCTCTGTCACTCAGAGAGGTGGTGAACTTGGGAGCCTCGGAGAATTCGTGTTCCTTGTACTCGGGAGGTTTGTAGTCGATGCCTGGAGAGCGAAACATGAAGGGCTAACATGTTACTTAAAATAAATCAAAGACGTTTAATAATAGGATTTATTAGAATCCTATTAGAGGTCATTGTGAGTGGATGACACAATCATATTACAGTCTCTTACATGTGAATCTGTAGAAAACGTTTGACCCGTCAACCACGTTTCCTGAGACAGACAGAGACAGACATGTTTACCTGTCTTCAAAATCTTTGCCTCCCCCTTTGAAACAGCAGCAGATTCGCTCAGTCCACACTTGTTTTCTGAGAACACGCGGAACTTATAGGTGTTGCCCATGATGAGGTCGGAGATGGTGGCGTTCAGTCTGTGGTAATGTTCGATCACGTTGAACCAGTCCTGTCAACACACAGTCAAAATGAACACACGATCTGGGATTCACTCGATCCACACAGTCAACGGGACAGACCAGCGGGACTCACTCCAGTCTTTTTGTCCGACTTCTGTACTGTGTAACCTGTGATCTCTGTGTTGCCGTTGTCGGTGGGCGGAGTCCACTCCAGAGCAACGTTGAAGCCCCAGGTGTCCACGATCTTGACAGAGGCGGGAGGTCCGGGCAGCTCTGCCAACGCATGAAAGCATTGAGAGTTTATGACACAATCATCTACATTTCACTGTTTCACATTACGTTACTTTCAGGAACTGAATATTAAGAAATGGACGTGGCTTTCTGGTTCTCGACTGCTCACCAACGATTTGGAGGGTGAGTGAAGCCTTGTCCTCGAAGTCGTCCACCTTCAGGCACATCTCGTACACGCCGGAGTCGTCCCTCTCGGACGTACGGATGAACAGGATGCTATCTCTGTCGGTGTTGCGGATGTTCACCCTCTTCATGTCCAGGGGCTGTCCATTCTTTGTCCAGGTGACCACGGGTTTGGGTTTACCCTTGGAGGATGCAGTGTTGTGTCAGACAAATGATTCAATTCAACATGCACGTCGAGAGAAAGACGCAGTAGTCTTGGGCTTACTGTGAACGGGATGGTCAGGTTGATCTTGTCTCCAACGTGAGCGACGTATCTCTGCCTGAGGAAACGAGGCAGGCGAACCTTGGGGCGGTCTGGAGAGAACGGTTGTTCGTTAGTTCCAGCTGTGTAGCATGTTAGCATACATATCTCATTTATTTATATTTATATTGATTTTGTGGCTGTAGTATTGTCAAAAATGTTTTTTTCCGAGATTACTTTCACTTTCGAACAGTTGTTCAATCGTTACTTCCTATTATATGCTGGGCTGGAGTAGTGATCTGTCCACAGAAGGAACATGCAGCAAATTAGCAGATCAACAAATAGGAGCCTAATATCTCTGTGAATTGCCACGATCACATGCCAGATTTCCACAAAGCTGTTAAAAGAGTGTGGCAAAGGAGTCCAGTTCCCTCCCAGATCACTTGATTTAAATGATGCTGAAAGGTTATGAGGGAATTTCTGATCACTATCATAAAAAAATATGTCTAAGTGAGTTTATCAGTGAAAACTGAAGTGGATTTTCATATACGTGATGACCTTTGGAGTGAAACAAATGGAATCGATGAACATGCTGAGCTGATCTAAGCCCGTCTGAGTCAGGAGGTTTTCCACTATAGTGCTGTCAGGGTGTGCTTTAAACTGGCAGTAAAGGTCTCACTGTCTACTTTATTTGGTTGGTTTAGGTATTTTGTCCTTATATACAATAAAACTGTGTTTTATAAGAGGACACGTGTGGAAATGTGAGCATTAAATATAAAGGCTTGTGGTTCAAGTATGTGTGAGTGGGTGTGACACATGTGTGATACACACCTTCTGTATGAAGAGAGCTAAATAAAAACAACCCATTACCATTTACTTATTATAAATGTTTAGTTTCCATTGATGCAGTAAAAGGGTAATGTTATTAATTTCCTAATCTACTGTTAAAGGCCTATTTTTTTAGTTGCTTGTTTGTGTATTTAACTTTGGAAAGTTCACAGTTCATTTCACTAGAATGTAAACTGCTAACTAAAACTCTGCAATATGATCATTTTAATACACTTATAACTGCTTCTTTACCACAAAACCTTTAATCCTCTAGTGAGTGATTTCCAATTGTATTCTCAGCCTGTGTTGTCCTGTATGCAACCAGTGCCACTTTCTAAATAAGGATGAATGAAATGATATTGTATTTAAACGATATATGTATAATTTTGTCCACAAATCAAACTTTATCAGTTTTAATAAGCTATTCACATTTATAAAGCTGAGAGCACTGAGAGTTTATTTTAATTATTAAAATAGTCATAAGTCATAATAAGTTAACCTTTTTTTATGTAATGAGCAAACATACCTTGAGATGTAAGCCATAATTGCTATTTAATGTCTCTTTAAAGAACTTTAAATAAATCCACAATTCTCACTCCACTTTCACTCAGGAGTCAAACTCATATCTAATTATCTGACCATGTATGGTGACAATTATCAACATCTACTGATTGTAAATCTTTTTTTTTTTTTATCCTATCTTCATGTCTCCTTGTTGCATTTGACAGATACTCATCCCGCACACTGTGTATTAGGCTGTAAAAAAGCCAAAAATAGCCCATTAATTCTAAACAGAAAATCAGGCGCATAGTTTTACCGCTGTGACGCCTGAAATGATACTTAAGCCTCTGAGGCCGAGGCTCATTTGTGATTTGGTGAGAAGCAGCACTTGCTGAGTCGGGCAAAGTAACATATGCCACGACACTAAATAAAGCGTCCACCGCTTCACGGTGCTCCACTCAGACTGAAGAGAAGACGTCTCACTGATATTTCCACTTGTCAAAAAAGCAATAAAAACAAAAACATGCATGATGTGATGTCGTAAATGTATCCGTCAGTCAGAATAAATGCACCATAGGTTAAAGGGCAGTCATTAGTCTTAATGAACCTCGTACCTGTACTGTCTGTGGCAACGTTTCAACGTAAACAGGGAACCACTGAGTGTGTCATGAGATTTAAGTGTCACCTGAGAAGTTGGATCCCACTACACCAACCCCACCACCACCACCACCACCACCCGTCTCCACTCAGGGACAGGATGCCCTGGAATTTACCATCCACCCCCACAACCCCCAGCTGCTTGACACCATCAGTCTTGGATGAGGATTCTGACACCATGCCCCACCAGCATGAATCCATGCCAAGCCCTCCGCACAAAAAAAAGTCTGTGTTAATAGTGAGGACATGCCAGCTATTTGTGCAGAGCTTTGTGGTGATTTTGATGGAAACATGTCATGGATTCACGCTACGTGTGGACCGACTGCTCTGGCGAACAAAGGACGTGACTGTTGACATTTTTGCCAGTCCAGCACGAATCAGGTTTCTCCCGTCTCCATTACCCGTAATGATAATTTGCGAGCGAGTCAAAGTAACGCAGCCCCCTCCTTTTAAAGCCCTCGGGGGTCCGATCGCACTTTTAAACACAACTGTGTAAGATTAACGCTGAGGGACGGACCCAATCAGTAAAAGCCTTTAGTTAAGAGTTAGGAGTTATCACATGCTGCCTGAGGGTGGATCCTGAGTGAGAAGCCCAGGTTTATGCTGTTAACACTGCAGGTATGTGGCAACAGAGCACGGACAGCTGAGAGGGAAACATAGCTGAGCTGTTTGTACTCCGACAGCTGACCTCTGCTGGGGCAAATGTGTTTAAAGCTCACGTCCAATCACATAACATCACTGAGGAACGCAGTTTATGTCTTTTGTTTTCCACTCTTTTGTTGTTGTTGCTGTTCAAATACATCAAAGCCCCTTTGAAATGGAACATTTTGATTGCAGTTACGACTGTTGTAGAATGCGTTTTATGACCTGACTTGGCATTTTGATGATGTGGGAATTAAGACCAGATACACGATGAGCCCGGGGCAAATAAAATCATTTTTAAAAAAAACTTCTTTTTTATGTCTGTAAGCAACATGTTAATTAAGAAGTATTTTACTTTTCAGGTTTACAGTGCTCCATCGTATGAAATGTGGCCAGTCACTGCTGCATTTGCACACATTTATCAGTTCTATATGTTTGAAAACTCCTTATATGTCATTTAAGTAATTACCGACTCATTAAGGAGGCCTGATCCCCTCTTATTCCTGTGTTGAACATAACAAAGCTCTTAATGTGTAGTTTATAGGATTCTGATTTAATCCAATGAATGTTTTTGGAGCTTTTTGTGATTAAGTGGTAACATAAACAGTGAATTACACTCTTCAAACATATTCCTTACCAGCCACCTCCTTCACCAGGACAGGCTCGGGGAGGGTGACGGGGACGCTGCGGCCACCGGCGTTCACGGCCACCACGCGGATCTTCAGGCGGTCTCCGGTGGTCTGGTTCTTGATCACGTAGCGGCAGGACTTCTGCACATCCTCATTGACAGCTTTCCAGTCCTCGGCTGGATGGAGTAGACACACACACACACACACAGGCAACACAGAGTTTAGGAAACTGTGGTTTATTGATTTCCATTAAATTGTTAAGAACTGTTTCAGGTTAGTAAACTGTGACAGTGTTTATATCTATCCATCATTATTATTTATTATAGTATCTTAATTGCTTGATTACATGTTAATGTCGTTCGCTGACCTCTTTGTTTATCAATCCGTGACTTGAAATGTAACCTATTAAATATTGTTTTTTGAGATTATAATTGGGATTACGCATTACCCTATACTGGGATCAATAAAATGATCTGAATTTAAATCAGACGATAATGGACTAAACACATGAGGACACAAAGCATTGCTTGGTTTGCAGCTTTGCAAAAACAGAGTAGTTATTATACATAATGATTTGTGATAAACAGGTGTCAAATTAGACATGATAATGCGGTTTTGTGGGATTATAGATTTCCCTGTCTGCTAAATCCAGCCTTCACTGAACGGCTGCTGATATTAGCATCAGGCCATAAGTCTAAAAGCAGGACCTCCAGCCAGAGCACAGCAGCTCCTGAAATGCCTCTACCCTTGTAGGGAGAAGTTAGGTAGCTCATGATACAACTCTGTGAGTGACACATTGGGAACAGCTGCAACCGATATGGCTGACCCCACATGAAAACAGCGATTAAACCATGTTCCTGGGTTTAAAAATCTCAATAACATAGTGACCAATGTGGAAAAAATCTTTTTTGAAATAAAAGGTCATCTGGATTTTTGTCATTTTTTTTCTGAATTGCAGGACTTACTTCCATCCTTGCAGACTTCAATGACGTATCCGTCCAAACCGGAGGGTCCGATGTTCTGCGGCTCGCTCCAGATGATGCTCACTGATGTGTCATTCTTGTCCTCAATAAACAGATCCACTGGAGCGCTTGTGGGCTCTGCAGACGCCATAGAAACAGAGAATTATTGTTGACTGACGAGTGCAGGAGGCAGAAACGCACCAAAGCAACACATTTCAGGGAGATGACGTTTCTTTACAGTTGAAGGGACAAATTACATGAAAGAAAATAAGATTCTTCTTTACATCGGTTACCTTTGGGTGGAGGTGGTGGAGGTGTGGGTGCTTTAGGCTCTTCTGGAGCAGGCGCTTCAGCAGCTTCAGCTAATGTTAAATAGGCATTTGCATTATTATTATTATTATTGGCTGCATGTAAAGAGCACAGGCAATGCTACAGCATCAACATAACCCAGATATGAACTTCACCCAAAACACCAAATAATTAAAAGGAAGGTGTTCTGTTTTTTCCACAGGTTGGTTTACCATCAGCAGGTGCATCTGCCTGAGCAGCAGGAGCAGCGTCATCTGTGGCTGGAGCATCAGCAGCAGCAGCAGCTTTTATGAAATGTTAGATATTAGTGATTTGTGCATGAAGATAAGCATGCAGATAAGACATGTTTCAAACATGATAAATGCAGTCTGTGTCAGAGCAGTTGTGAAGGAGTGAGTATCGCGTGTATTTACGAGTTTAAAGGCTCCAACTTCTAATTACACACTAGCTTTTCCATGAGCAGGAGCCTGGTATTAGAGATGTGAAGGTGTAATTGCTGCGAAAGCGTTCAATCTATTAAGAAGAAGAATACAAGTGGTAAAGTGCTGATGGGCAGAAATGAGTGCGTCAGTTGGCGGCGAGAAATAGAAGGCAAGCATTCCAGGAGCAGCAGCTTCATCAGTGAGAGAGAACAGCTGCTGTGGATGTTGGGTTTTAAATGACTGTAAGAGAGTGCACTGAGGAGGATGTTAGGGACAATGTTGATGTTAAATCGTTTAAAAGTTTGTAATATTAATTCACCTGTAGACTTTTGTTTAGTTATTAGATGTGATAGTTAGTGTATAGAGTCTGCACACTGATCCCTGACACTGTGCGTCCTTGGCACCAATGCCTGGCAAATGAGGCGGTGCAAAGGTTTTTTTTTTTTTACTGTAACCACAGTTTGCGTTTCATGTGGATGGTTACAACCACTTACCCACAGGAACCTTCACACTGAGCGCGTGTGCTTAAAACTGATCGCGCGCGTGCTTAAAACTTATCGCGCGCTTCCTATGAGCTGACACGGCTGAGGTAAAGGTAATAAACAACGTATCCATCGTATCCACCCGCCAACACTAGAGCCAGGAGAAGAAGGTGGACTGCGCCCAGGGCATTACCATCTGCGGGTGGAGGAGTGGGAGGTTTGGGTTCCTCAACTGCCGGGGCAGCAGGCGCCTCCTCAGCAGGTGCAGCCGCAGCTTCGCCCTCAGCGGGGGCTGGAGCGGCCTCGGCGGGTGCGGGCTCCGGTGCGGGCTCGGGTGCAGGCTCTGGAGCCGGTTCAGGGGCTTTCACTGGCGCCTTCTCCTCCTTCTTGGCAGGTTCTTTCTTAGCCGCCTTCTTGATTGGGGCAGGCTTGGACGGCATGATGGATGTTGCAGCTAATTCCCAACTCGGTTAAGTCCTTAAACCTGAATCCAATGCCATCTCCTGTGAGGGTGCGGAAGACTTTTATAGAAGGGGGCAGGTTCAAGCACCGCCCAAACTCAATGACATGCAACAGGCAGACAGAGCAGACAGAGCCACCAGGAGCCAAGTATGACACAGTGACCCATGTCTTTGTCTCTCACTCATCCACACTCACTGACACAAACATACTATAACAGTAATAAGAAGTTATAACAGAACAAAGTTTCTTATACACCTTTATCCTTGTTTTTAATTTATTAAGTCCCTGTGTAACGCCTGGTGGGAAGGCCCCGATGTGGCTGGATGTCAGTTTAAACATGAGAAAAGTTTTACCAAAAGAAGAAGAGGATCATTTTGATGTCAGGTTGCAGAAAGAGGAATGTGTGGTCATTGTAAAGTGACATGACAACAAATGTGTAACCCTGATCATTCTACTGTGCAGTTGACCTTCAAGACAAAGGTTGACGCTGGAGAAAATCATTTCTGGAAGTCAACAAGTATGTGAAGGAATACAAGGTGTGTCTCAAGGTACAAGAGATCAAGGAGGTGGTACCAGACATGGATCTACCACAAAGACTTTATCTACTCATGCCCAGAAGCCACTGAAAGCAAGGAGCTTCCATGGCAGAGGTGACAAATCGCCTTATTCTCCTGCAGTCACAAAGACACAGCCCATCACTCAACCTCACATCTCCACCATCATCTCTACCTGCAAGAGAGTTTGTGTTGGAGTTCCCTTTGATGTCCACATGGACCACCAATGTGACAACTCACATATTCTGCAAAATCACACTATAAATGTGATATGTCTTTGGCCTATAGGCCGTCTGCCACACATGCCATCATAATGCTGAGAAAACACCCATTTATGTTTTTAAATTACATTTTTTTTTTATTTCATTTGGTCAAATTTGGTAGAACGTCTATAGCTGAGCATTTTACAGCCACAGTAACCTGTGGAGAAGACCTGTAATATGAGATATAGTAATAGTATAGTAATATAGTCTTAATCACGTCTGTTAAAAATGTTTTTGTTCAAAATAAATGTGTTATTATTTTTGCTAAAACACACATGAAAACACATCATTGTTACCAAACATATAAATACAGTCAGGCTGATGTTATGCTATGTCCTTTTCAGAGGTTTGACACTAGGGGGTGGTATTTTGCAAAAAAAAGGCCAGCAATTTTTGCCTATTTAGTCTTTGAGACAAAGTGTCTGTGTCGATATGAAACAGTAGTTGACAATAAAAATATACTCATAATGAATAAAATAAATCTAATCTTACTAATGTAATGTGAATCCAACTGAATCAATGTGTAACTAAAATATTAAATTAACTTTTACTTTAATTACTGTTATGTTTCTGTATCTGTTCCATTTAAAGCATGAATGAAAATGTATGTCGGGTGTATGTGGGCGAGGTTGTCAAGTGGACACACAAGAAGCAAAAGAATAAATATAACATGGATTTTATTGATACCAACAAACAGTGATAGATGGATGAAAGCCTTCAGAAACATGCCTTATCCATATATTGGACTCAACTCTGAAGAAATATACTTGTCTGTCAGTTACACCCCACACACACACACACGCACCCATCGCCTCCTCAATGATTGTTGCCGCAGCCAGACCATCGACCTATGTACAATCTTTACAATGACGTCCTGTACAAAATAGAGAAATTAAGTTTTACAAAGAATCCTTTAGAAAAGAACAGAAATACCAAATATTGGAGTATTAAAAAGGAAAACGCTATGTCGGATGATTTTTCTAAACAATAAATCCATTTTAATATGGTTTTCCTGGTCACACAGCAAGTGTACATGCATGTACAGCACTTAAAAACCCTTAACATTTGCACACCAGTAACGTTAGATACCGCATAACATTCTCTTAAAATCTTACTTTAGTCTACAAGGGTTTTTTTTTGCAAAAATATGACTACTCAGCAACATCTTTTGGCCTCAGATATTTAAATTGACTTAATTATCTGGTTTAATTCTACTTCAAACTGTGACAAGCTCATTCTTGCCGACTATTTCTGGGGAGTTATTTGTTTTTTAACCGTCATTATTGTCACTGGACCACTTGCATTTTCATTTGTAACATTTTTGTCACATTTATAAAGGACAAAACATGTGCATTTCTTTATCTACACGTATACGAGCCTCGTTCTTAACGCTTCGCAGCCTCTTTGCAGCTCAGTATCACTGGCTTGAACCAGCTTCTGTTCCCATCCTGTGGTGCAGTTTTGTCCAAATTGGAGAACAAAATGACAGACTGATAAGAAAACATGCCGTGTTTGTTCAGGAAGCTCACACGTGTGGCTGCCGACACCAGTGGAAGTTGCTGCATACACTGGTAAGCAAACACAAATCACAGCTACAGTTCTACAAAGCAACAGGCACAACAACCAGTGAGTGAGATGAGACGCTCCAGCCTGGATGGCTTTTTAGGAACCAGTAGAAACGGGGATGGCAAATACTGTCCTGATATATTTACAGTGATGGAAATCATTCCAGGATGAGAGTCTGCGGCTGTTTGGCATCTTTTCTTTCATTCATTCATTCATTCATTCATTCATTCACTCACTCTACTTAACTGTTGAGATCGGATAAGCTTTGTTCTCAGCCTTATTTAAACATTGTAATAACGAAGCAGCAAATTTAAAAATTCAAACTTTCTTTTCGAGCTGTCATAAAAAGTGGTGCGACATTCATTCATTTACAGGATTTATGAACACGTGGAGAAACAGTCTTGACACACGCCACCTGCACAACCATCACCGTCGTTTACTCCGTTAGAAATTATTTACAAAAATAATCACAAAGTAGTGGAAAGAAAAAAATGGTTTCAATACTCTTCCATCACTCTAGTACTCCTTGTAGTTGTAGTTTTTTTTTTTGTTGCGTGCTGTTCACTGACACAGCATGTTCTTAAATAGGAATAACGGACGACATCAACATGAGCAAACGCACCACACAATGCATCACATGGTTTCACTGCTTCTTAACACCGTCTGTCACAGTTTGTCAACAGCAAGTCCAAGGACAAAAAAAGAAAATCCAGAAATCCATCTTCCACATTTTCTTTAGTGTTTAACACGGAAACTCGTTGCTAACCTACCCCGAACATCTATGTAATGTCTACTCAACATCAAAACTGTCTGGGACATTTCTAAAGAGCACCACCATACATTTAGTACCTAAATGATGATCTTAACAGTGAGAGATGAAAGATATTTATCTCTTTTTAACGTCTATAAATGAAACCACTGAGAAGTGTTTTTGCCATGGAGCGTTGTGATAAGGCTTCCTTTGAAAGCACCTGCTATAATTAACACTGTTTCTACACAGTCTATAGTTTTGCGTAAATCCTTTAGTTGACAATCGATATGCATGAATAAAGTACAGTATTTGGTTCAGTATATTAGATATTTGCACCAACTAATAACAACTGATGTAGCCTGACTGAATGTACACAATATAGAACTACTCTGAAGAAGAACTTTCTATAGACAAAGAAATCTGAATTAGATTCATATAGCATTTGGGCGCTTGTTATGCTATACAGTATTATCCCTGTGTAATAAGTATCTAATACCTGATATTAATGGCAACATTGGCGACACTACTTGAAGTAGTTAAGAAAGTAACTAAATTAAGTGCTCAAGTGGAGGAAAAAGATACGGCAAACTGACGAAGTCGCATCACAAATAAAGAGTAGGACAGTATGTGTAGTTGTCCAACTTATTTAAGATTATGTCCACAGTGTTACAAAGGGCACTGTGAGCCGATGCTTGGTTGTTGTATGTTTCCTCTTCTGTAAGATACCGTGGATGAATTGGAATATTTCACATAGTTCAGAGTAAATGGCTGATTTCTGGTCGCCTTAGCTGGGATGATGTCGATGAAAGCACCAGGTTTCTCTGCTGAAGTTGTGTGTAAATTTTGACGTCTTTCATTCTTAAGGCATTTTAATTAATTCCACCTGCTCAGGATGTAAAGTTAAGGATTGCATATATTACGTGTGAGATTTGAGCCTCCGTAGACTTGTATACGTGGGCCGCACTGGGTGAGTGTTGCAGTGCATGACGTCTGCATTGCTGCATCCGGCTGCTCTGTTTTTTTTTACAAAGAAACAGCCAGGAATAAAATCATTTTTAATATTCCTTTAAGCCAGGACTCTACGATATGAACTGTGAATCTACCAGTCCTGCGAATATTTTCACAATCATGTTGTGGTTTGTCACATATTTGACACATAGAGACATTAAAATTGTGTTAAAAGATCATTGTCACCGTCTATTTTGTTGTGTACTACACAACAAAATAGACAACAGCTCTTGTCTCAAGAAGGCAGTGCAGCGCACTCACGTATACGACGACGTGCACCTAAAAGCAACGCAGATGTGCTCACACAGCCAGTGTGGCCCCCGACCTTAGGCAGTCGATATGTACCACAGAACTTTACAATAAACCCTCGCTTCTCGCATGCTGTCAGAAACACCGTATCCCATAATGCACTTGAGCACAGTACAGGGTGTTGATAGTGCATGCCGTCGCTAGTGCTAAGACGATGAGCTTCATAGTGATCTATTAGCACCGATCTAAGAAGACTAACGTGGTGGTAAAGGATCAAATCACATGAGAAATTGACAGAAGTTACAGATCTCCGTTCAATACGTACGGAGGAACATGAAGGTGATTTGCAATAACAACCCATTTTACACTTTTAGCGTTCTACACTACAACCATTTCTGAGCATTTTTTTTTTGGTTCCTGAATGTTCACTGCATCAGTACAAAGGACGAAAAATAAAATCTGAAGTGCTAAGTTTTGAAGGGTGAGATTTGTGTTCAAAATTTAGGCAGGCTAGGCTCTTCTTTTTCTGGGGATTCAATGTAATTGGCAGCCTCTTGGAGTTTCAGAAGCATTGCCATCTACAATAAAAAAACAAAAGAGAAGAGTTGAGAGATCAGAAATTCTAGAGGATTCATTTTTCATTTTACGTAAATATGAAAAGCAAAAAAAAACAACGATTATCACCAAACTGATGAAATTCTTTACCAGTGGATCAGATTCCATGGAGCTGGGTGGGGTCTCCTTGTGAGGCCTGTCCTCACAGGGCTGACCAGGACTGCTGGAACTGATGCTGGGGGGAGGAAGGTGGAACAGCTTTGCCTGGTCCTGCTGTGCAGACGGCCATGGGAGAGTGTCCCTAACCCACTCGACTGGATCCTCCCATACTGCCTTCTGGCCATGGACCTTGGGTGTCGCAACCAGACCACAAAAATTAAATTAAATTAAATTAGAGTGGAACATTTTCTGTGAGAGAAAAGCCGAGGAGTTAGAGACAGTTTCCTCTCTCCGCTTCTTTCTCACCTTGATTCCATCCTTGGCCCCCTCTTGCAGATATGGAATAATGGAGTGGTTCCAGAGATCAATGAACCATGAACGGAACTCATCCACTGTGACTGGACATGACAGGAAGAAGCATGGGCCTGAGGATACAACAAAAGAGAGGACAGAGAGGACGGAGTGGGTATGAAAAAAAAACAACACCATTATCACATTCATGAAGATGTCTGTCAGATGTCACCCAGAGGAAAAAGATTTCCTTCAGTCCTTAAATCCTGAGGGTTTCATACCGATGAGGAAGTCTGACGTGCTTTGTTTCTCCAGGAAGGTGTGAAGGTGATACCAGAGCTTGGGCACCCAGTCCAACACCTTGATCAGGTCATTATTCATCAGACTCCTCTCGTTCTCTGACTCCATCATCTTCCTGTGCAAATACCGCACCAGGAAACCGTTGGCTGGCTCCACGTTGTTGGAGAAGGTCACCATCCTGAGAACAGAAGGTCGTATCAGAGACACAAGTAAACAACAACCAGACATTTATTCACAAACATTATAACATCTTCCGTTAGTAATGGGACAGTATCGCTCAATCCAGTATTGTTAATCAAATATGATTTCATTTTAAAAGTTTAAGATTTTCTAATCAGTGTAATCAAACAGACCATAACACAAACATATAACAAATACAATAAATAAATAGGACAACAGTGTCAACAACCGACCTAAAGCTGAGATGCAGTCCGTGGTTCGCGCTCATCTTCACTGGCTGATTGCTTGTTCCAATAATGTAAGGGCTGTAAAAAAATATTATACATTTTAAATGATATCAACCATTCACGTCATTATTTTATAAATATTTACACTACTGTGCAAAAGTCTCAGGGAACTGGCAGCATTGTTGTTTTTATGTCTGTCAAATTCTATGATAATTGAATTTGGATTGGAATGATGTGACTGAAAGTTGGTTTTCTCTCCAATGTGATGAATAAACTTGGCGTAATAGACATTTTTCAAGCAGATATTTCAATACATGAAATAGTAGAAGTGTTGTTTAATTAACATGTACATAAATACTGTTAATTACCATTTGTGATATTTGCAGGTTAGAGCACCATTGACAAGTTCACTGAGGGAGGCAGGATCGTGAATATCGTCCAGGATGACGATCAGTGGTATTTCTGACGTGCTGGTTTCTCGATCGATTTGATTGGCCAAGTTGGAAAGATAAAGCTGTAGCTCCTGAGGTGAGAAAGTGAGGGAGAGACACAAAAGATGAGAACGGGGAAGCTGATGACATTGCAGCAAATAACCCAATGCTGTGCTGATTCTTATGGGGACATCACCTTGCATGACTGGCGGTGCATGTTGAAAGTGGCCACAATGCCGTCGGTGACTTCACGTGCACTGCGATCTACCAGGTACTCAGCCAGCCGGGAGACGAGGTAGGTCTTCCCCGTCCCACTGGGACCAGACAGGACGAGGCGGCGGTGTTTGAGCAGCAGACTGATATAGTGTTGCATCATGGGTTTGGGAATGAGGGTTTCAAATACCAGACTGTCTACACACTTCTCCTTTAAACCTGGACATAGTGAGGGAAAAGTGAGAATCAACTGCACCGTAATAAAAAAAACTCTCTGCTAATCACCCATGACATATTAGAGTCAGTTGTGTACTTTGATACTGCGTTTGTGAAGAGAATTATGTTAACCCTTAGAACACAGGCTTCTTTTTTCCATTACAATGTTAAACGTACAGTATATACAGAGGCTATAAGAATGTGCAATATAGTGTATCTTCTATCCTTCTTTTTCAGCACAACCTAGACAATCTGATTAAAAAAACAAAACAATTTTCACCAACTATATAAAAACATGTGAGCAGAAAGTCCTCAAAATGTTTAAAGTTGGACTGAATTCGTGAAATACGCCACAGTTCAAAGTTCACTTGGCTCATTTTTATATCTACTTTGTGACTACTTTATATCACTTCTAAAAATGTGACATAAAATTAGTCATAACTTTGACTCAACAACACACAAGGAGGACGAAAGAAAAACGCATTATGAAAAGTCTGAATATGTGACCTACAAGCTCACACCCCCAGGATGTCCATATAAGGAGTTGTGTATTATTCCCACGACAATTTACCAAGGGTGCGTCTGCAGCACAGATCTGTGCCGCGTGAGCACTAAGGGTTAATACAGTATATATACTAATGTAAAATGTGATGTTAAAAAAAGGGGAAAATGGATTCCTTTAATCTCCCATGTTCTTCATTAGCAACATGGAGCTTTAGATTTCAGCTCTGAAAATAACTTTGCGTGCAGCAGAGCGAATCTGTGCAGTGTCCACAAGCCTGCGGAAGTGTTATGTTCCTCCTCAACATCTATGGGGCCCATGTGTCTGAGGCTGCTTGGCCAGCTGGGCCTGGTTGCGCTCAGATCAGATTTCCCAGATCCTCTCTGGGCTGCCACTGCTTTCCCAGCTCTCCAACTACTTCGCTGCTCGCATTCCAGAACGAGAAGTTGGAGAAGGGTAAACAGCCGAGCCACAACCTGAGCTCTGGTTTGAACCACTGATGGGCTCCACACGTGTGGCTCCAACATATTAAAAAGTACAGTTCCAGAAAACTATTAGATGTGCTGGGCATAAATCTGTAGTGGGAGGGAGAAAAAGTTGAGATGGTATGGATAATATACTCATCAGCCTTAATATATACATGTTTACAAATATGTGTGCAAGGATATATTTAAATGTTGAACTGCCACAGGGTTACTTGAGTGTACAGTATGTATTGTATATCTGTATATCCAATCTGAACCAAACCTGCTATAATTGATTATAGACCCGCCCACAGACATCCATCAGGAAATATTCAATTAAAAAAACACCAAAACACCCCCTGGTGGTGACAGAAAATAACATATACCAGAATTGTGACATCAATTAAAACATTTTACACAGTTTATCAGTGGTGAATATCATGATTTATCGTAAAACATGGTTACTCCACAGTGCCCCCTAGAAAATTTTAAAATCAACAACCCCCGCAGCTGATTTCACCTATACATGTGAAATTTGGCAAACATGTCTATCAGGATAATTCGAGAAGTTGGCTGGTGTCTGTGTCAAAATCGCTCCACACCCCAACGTAAGGGGGTGCGAGGACCTGTTCAGTGTTTCCTGTATTGTATAAAACTGGCATACCAGACCAGTTCACTTCAAGTATTTTAAGTTCAAATGTGGTTGCTCTAATATGCAGAGTGATAAACATTGTGCACCAAAAATTTAATGCAAAACCTGCAAAGGAAACCATCAAATCTGAGTGAGTTAATTTAATCTAAAGGTTTTTGGTTTCTTTATTGAAGAGCTGACTCTGACAATTTATGTGCAACTGACTATAAGCACCAGTGCTGAACACTTTACGTTCTAGTTTCATTTAATGAGATAATAACCCAGATAAAGGCCATTTGGAAGTAAAGCTTCAGTCTTTGGTCACAGACCTTTTAGAGACACCGTGATGCTGCTGGGGCCTCGGGACATGCACCGCGATGGCTGAGGCTCAGGAGCTTCTCCTCCCAGCACTCTCTTAATGTGGCCCATGCTGTAACTGTAAATGGAGTCAGTAGATAGACCCAGGCTGGAGGTAGGGTCAACTTTGGTTATGTACACCTAGAAGGAAAAATAATTTAAAAAATATAAGCATACAATATGACACAACTTCTCCTTATGACTTTTCGATGTAGGTGTCAAAGGAGAAAGTAAACATGATGTACATGAGGGTAACAAGCTCCTGCTCACTAATGCTTAGGTTTAATAGCAAACCATACAGTAAGAAATAAAAGCTGTAAATCACTCAAATATTTGACACTTCAATCAGGGGCCACGATTCGCCACGATTCACCACTTGTGCTTGTGTGGTTCGGTTGTTTCTAGACAGAAGTTCAGCATCTTCAATCAGCATTTCCTCACTATATAGTTGTGGACATCCACGCAGTGAAGTGAAGTTAAAAGATAGAGCTTTTTCTGCATCTTAGCTTTCCCCAACGCTCAGTGGATGCTAAATTTAATGTGACAGCTGAATCACAAATGTGAACTCGCTTCAAGCAAACTGTACATTCACGTCCCTCGACATGCTAACACTGAAGCAGGTGGTTAGAAGAGGGAGTCTCACTTTGAAAGCCTGGCTGACGGCAGAATCCAACATGGTCCAGTCCATCCTGCCATTCACTCGGACAGTGCCCACAAAGAAATCCTGCTGTTTGACCTCCTGTTGATGCAAAGTGCAACAAAACGGATATTTTTACAATCACGTTTTCATGAGGTTGCCCTACAGTAGGAGTTGAAGAAAAAAATGGCGCACTTACATCTTTGAAGACACGCAGGTCTGCAACACAAACCACCACCCTGACACGGTGATCATCTCTCTGCAAGGAAAGGCTGAGAGAATCTGTGGAGTGGACATCTACCAGATAACCAAAAAGAGAGGATTTTAAAATGAGCCTTACTGAAGAAATTTGATAACAACAATGTAACTCTACATTTCCAGATTCAGTATCAAACAGTACCTGAGCTGCTCCCATCACTCGGCCCTCTGCTGTAGCTTTTTGGCACATGCATGGCTATTGACTGTCGTGGTGACACACCTCCCAGTGCAGTGAGACCTGAGGACTGGGAGACGGAGCTGGAGGGTCCAGGAGATGGACAGGGGGACAGACTACCCGTCTTCAGGTGGTCATTCTCAGCCTTCAGGTTCTCCACTGTCCTCTGCAGGTGAAATCAGTTTAATCAAATGTTTCAAAGGTTACTGTGGTATATGTGAGTTTATGCATGTAAAGAGAATAACAATTAAAACCACAAATTAAAAAAAACTAATCACATCACTTTTTTTTTTTTACAAAATTCTAAGCATAGAAGAGATAGATTTGATCAAAAGTACCTGCATGCTGTTCATGGCCTCCTGCAGCTGCTCCAGTTGATGAGCAGAGCTTAAAGCTTCCAGGCGGATGTCGGTCAGTTTCCTCTCCTTCTCCCACAGCTCTGATTTCAGCTCCGTTACAACATTATCATCCATCTCCTCACCTCCTTCACACAGTCTGGAGAGATTTGGTTCACACAATGTTTGAGAACAGAGCAGGTAGCAAGGATTAGCAGAAAAACACCAAACTCTTTACAGAAACAGTATGATGTTATGCAAATACAATCTGTGTCAACACACTCTTGTGTTATGTTCAAAGACGACTGTAGATTACCCTGGTGATGACGGAGAGGTGGAGGATTTAACTGTTGTTGGATTATCACTAGTGTGGTGGACTTTGGGAGAGGAAGGAGCAGAGGATTCTGGGGTAGCGATCTCCTCAATGTCAGCATACGGCCCTGACTTGGGCCCTTTCTTACTGAAGGCCTTGTTGAAGGAGCTGCGCAACTGTTCAGAGAAGAGATGTGAGACGACAATGAGGATGGAATACTCGCTAAAAACTACAACAGCATGAAATCATTGGTGTCGAGTTGCTGTTAAAGTTCTGCTACTGTGTTGTGAAATGTCCTCATACATTGTCCTTTATGTAGCTGTCAATCAAACAAGAAAACAATCTCTGCATTGTTTCTTCAACATCAATTCATCATTGTACCGGTGATGTCAGCCGGTTACACGGTGCCTTAAACGACGACATATTAATTTTATCATAACATGGAACAAACACAGGAGAATCAAGTTTGAAAAGACATTAGTGACACAATATTTTCCACACGTTGCACAAATATGACTCATTAGGGCGACGCAGGCTGGAGAAGGGTTGGGACCCGGTGAGTGGGGGTGCAGGGTGGGGGGGGTTTAGGCAAACAGCTTAATTTACTGTAGCAACATCACTCACCTCCAAGACCTAAAATAAACATCAGGGCAGCATGAAGGAGAGACCAGAGTCAGACTTATTAACAGATTGGGAAAGAGAGAGGAGGAGAATCACACGTTCACAGTCAGAACAAACTAACACACTGAGTTTCTGCAGTCAGTGTAACTGAAAAACACACACTTGAAAACTTTGGCTTTTATTTGAACTAAATGTATTTTTCCCTTTTCCACATATTTCTTGCAGATTTATTAGTAAGACCCTTAAATCTTGGGATTGTAGTTGCAGCATTTGACTTGTGTGACTTTAAATTAAACTATTAAAATATAATAACTATTAGAATTATACCAAACTGGTTTTACAACTTTCACTGATAGATGATGTGAAGAAAATCATATTCATGAACCACTGCACATTGTTCTGTGAATTTATTTGGGGCAACCATGAGTGTGGAGCACACAGCTGTTTTTCCAAGTCCTGCTGTGATTGTCTGCTTAAAAGTGACTCATCTTTTAATATCCCTGACTAAACTGTTAAATCTCTGCTGTGTTTTATGTAATCACTGTGAGTCAGTCTGCGAGTCCTCACCCAGCTCTTCTTCTTCTTCTTCTTGGCCTCCTGCTCTTTGAGGCTTCCCATACTGGAGTGACTGGTGGTGCTGGTGAGGCTGGAGATGCTTTCCGAAGAGTTCTGGCGATTGATCTGTAGCTCTGAAAACCAGTCGAGTTGAGAGCAAATTTCTTATCAAGAGGAAATGTTCTTGAAATTCCCATAATTCATATACCCCTTCATCCACATAACATGTACCTTTGGGTGTGATGTCTGGGTTGTTGAGAGCCCCCTGGATGATTTCCTGGGCCTCTGTATTTTTGGCCTTGAGAATATCAATGGTATCCTTCAGGTCAGTGAGCTCAGAGTCCTGAAGAGGGGAAGCATCAATGGGTATTCAAGTTAGCTTGCAGACTGGTAACTGAACCAAGATTCTTCTGATCCAAGGATCGTGGTATGTCTGTCTGCATTCAGCAAGGATGGCAGTCTGTACTAAGTAGCTGAGGACACCATGGAAATCCCATCATGCAAACCTTTGCACTGGCATCTCATTTCCAGAACTACATCAAATATACACAAAACCATGATCATGTTTGGGTGTTTTTTGAGGAAGTGTTTAAGTGTAATGGATTTTTGGACTTTCAATCAATCAATACGTCGCCAATATACCTTTTGCTCCGAGGAGACGGACAGCGTCTGCAGGCGCGCAGTCATCAGTGCCAGGCTCTGTTCGAACGCCGCTACCAGATTAGCCTTTGAGGGGAAGACACAGCGATAAAAGGAAGAGAGAGAACGAGAGAGGAGAGAGGGTGGAGAGATGTGACAGGTATGAGTCACCATCTGAATCAAATCAGTCTGCAGTCTCACACTCACAGCACACCAACAAATGGCTTTCTCCATCTGCTGTGGGAAGAGGGAGGGAATGGAGTGGTGGACAGCTGTGGATGATGTCAGAGATGAAAGAGGAGGTTAGGGTAATGGCGGTGAAGGAGGGCAGCGTTGTGGCACAGGGGGACAAACCCAATCGACCTCTTGCAGCGTGTTTGACCTCAAGGCTAAAATGCCTCACTCAGTTGCCGGTGAAAAACTTGTATTATATATTTTATGGATTTATTTAAATTTGTGGGGGCTTATATGTATTACATGATGAAGATGAATTCCTGATAGAGCAAATTCATTTCATTTTCATAAACACATTATACATTATATATATTATATACACTTTATTGATCTTGGAGCAGTGTTGGAGCCTAATTTCATATTTGTATTTATAAATGTACCGCTCTACAAGATCATTAGCTTAGCCCCAGTCGACACACTTCAAAGTTAGGCGATGAGGGCCGACTGTACCACACCGCAAACCCAGCAGAGGCGTGATGGTTTGGCGTCCAATCACACTGATGAAGAAGAGAAAAGTCCTCTAAAAGCAGCACTCCAACAAACCTGGCCTAGCTGCTACACCCAGCATCCAGATGTGCGGGTCAGCGGTAACGAATGCAGGGGACAGCAGCCAGTCCAGCAGGCAGTACAGCCAGAAGGACAAAGGAGAGGGACAGGAGTATTAGGAGGTGTCATACAAATACAAATCAAATACACCCACACTAGTCAATGTGTTTTCTATATCTACTGTATATCTACATATATATTAACAAGTTATTTGAAGATTAAGAAAATCTGGTGAGTGACAAAAGAGCTGCACAGTGAGAAAATTAGAGAAATCAGGTTTGGGAAGTCTGTCAAGCAAAAACCTATGGAAAAAGTTTAAAGAGAATTATTGTCAATAGAAACACCTAGTAACAAGGGCCAAAGTGTCTCCTGATGTGTCCATTATGTGCTGTCTAAGGGACACTTACTTTACAGTATGCATAGGTGACCTTACATCTTAGTGTATCCAAGTCACAGACAAATTAACTCGTGGCAAAAATAGAAAAGAAGAATCGCTTACATTGGCAGAAAGTTGCATGGTCAAGTTGGCGACCTTCTCCTGGGAGACTTCCAGCTCGCGCCTCAACTTGCGGATTTGCTGTGAACAGAGTGTGGCGTAAGACTGAGCAGTTACAGGCGCCATATTCAGTAAGTGGGACAAAAGGAGAGAGAAGTGCTGGATATGGTAATTAATTTAATGATGATGTGATGGTGGTGTGTTAAATGTTGTTTTGGCCAACAAATGTGACATAATTAAAATGACAAAATTTGGAAGGTATTATTCCAAAACAGAGACTTTTCACAAAAGCGGCCATTTAAACATATTGTTAGCAGAAACAGCACAGGTCTTACATTAACAATGGCTCTGTTCATTTCCTGTTAGTCAGGACAGAGAACTTGCATGCACCCATGAGCTGGGGAAGCTGAATGGAATCACCCTTAATTTCATTATTTACACCTGTGATTTTCCTACTGTGAAATGTCAAAATGGCTGCCGGGCAAGGGGCCCATTTAAAGCTTGAGTCTGACATTTGTTTCTGTAAAACTTTTGTTATTTGTTAAAATCCACTTCAATTTGTATGGGATATACAGATATAAATATCTGATGCTGGCGATGCAATGGCAGGCTGCGATGTTACCAATATAGGATCATTGGTACTGACGACGTCACATGGTGAGAAAACTGATGAACTGCACAGTCAGTGACAGGAACACCAGTGAAATCTATGTGTACCGACAGTGGATTTTTTTTCCAGACAACGTTAAGTATTGACTACCAAGATGCAAAGAGGATTTCAACAAATTAAAGTGCTCAAGAAACAAACTAGGGACTACTACTTCAAATATGATTTAAACCAACAGGAAATGTTATAATGATGGGATGTCAATGAATTTTCACCACTCCTCGCATGCACCAACAGTTTTCATGAAAATGTTGTGACTCTCATTTTAGCATTTAGTTGCGCTGAATGACAACGAATAACAAGAGATAAATGAGATTAAAGTATGTTATGAGCTCCAGAAATAGAGATCAGTGGTCATAGACTCAGTGAGCCTTGATAACACCACCTGATCGATGGACCATCAACAGGAGATGACATACGCAGTGTGGGGGTATAGAGTTTTGACACAGTGGCCTTACCTCCCCTTGTATCCTCTCCTCATTCTAATGAAGGCATGGTAAAAGCAAATAAACAGTGAAGAGGAACAGGGCAGAGAGTTATTTTTAAGGTGAGACCTGAGGTGATAAAAGTGACATACTGTACATCTACTACAGCCAAAACATTTCCCTGTATTGGCTCAACATGGCGGAATCTTAATAATCTATGCTGTTAAACTTTATAGTAACATTATATTTTGGAAGCAAAGACTGGGGGCCGAGCAGATTGGGAGAATTTGGCAGTATGAAATCAGAAACATTTTACTGGACAGGGATTTGAATCCCCAATGCAGAGACAAACACATTTGTTTTTAAAGTTGTTACACAACTGTGTTGTTCGTACAGTCTGTATAATGACTAAGAATGTGTGCAATTAGTTGACTGAACAATTAAATATCAGCTCCAAAAACACAACATTAGTCAGATAATTAATAGATTATACATTTATGCTGTTTACCGGCGTGGCAAATAAAAATCAGCATAGTTGCCAGTGTTCTGATACAGAAAAAGAATTGTTTGGGGATTTTGGGACCACTTCATAATTTTTTAGGTTTTTATGCTTTATTATTATTCTTTGCAGCAATATGTCTTGCAGAGGGAAAAAAAACATATTTAGAACAAAGACAAAAGGGATTAACTGTTTATTACAGTAATTAAAATGGTAGAATCTACTCACCGAGGAATAGTTTGATGATGCATTAGATGCCAAAGAGAGTACGGAGCCATGTACTGTGAGAAGGGCAAGGTGGACATTGATATAATTAAGAACGATACAGTACAATTTAACTTTGTCTATGATTCCAAATCCTAAAAAAAATTATAACAGTGCAGGGATTCAACACTTTTTACAACATTTTACTAAAATACAATTACACAACTATGTAAACAAACACTGTAAACAAACTTATTTTGTTCTATAAAATAAAACCTGCATTTTGTCTAAGAATGCATGTGTTTAAAAAATAAAAAGTGTCAGGTTTCAGTTATTAGTTACTTGTAAAGTTTACATTTGGGTCATTACAGTGCTTTTAAATCCTTCAGTTACTTTTAATATTAATATAAAATGGAGGAACAAAACCCCACTCCACTTTCGTTGTTCCTTTAAACCAGTGACAGCCTAACATTTTACTTAATAGATTGACAAGAGTGCAGAGGTTTGTTTTTGAGGTCGCGCTGGGTGACTTCAAATAAGTGGGCTCACCATCTTCCCCGGGTTCACGGAAAGACCCTGACCGCATCATGCTTTTTGGCCGGTCAGCGACCAACATACTGCTGCCCATGGGGGAGGATCCATAGAGCTCACAGGCTGAGTCACTGGGGGGGCCTATGCTGTTAGAACGTGATATCCTTGGAGTGCCAATGGAAATGGGGGCAACTATCACAAAAGAGACACATTTGGTAAAACACAGTGAGTGGCACGCAAAACACACTGGTGGACATACACACATCACACACAGTTAAAAACACACACACACAAAAGGCCTACACCTTGGTATAACCCACTTATTCTGATGACTCAGTGAAAGGCAAAACCGTAGTTCCACAACAGTCATAGAGATAAATATAGCCTGTTGACCCCCTATTGCCTTCAACTTCTGCATATTTCAGACTTGAACTTAAGTCCATGTGAGTGCAGTTATAGGCTTATCATATTCACAGGGTTACATTTGATATTCTACTATTTAGCCACTACTTCACAGCTTGGATATGACAGAATCCACTGTTGACAAACGGTGTCAACGTTTGTTAAGCGTAAAAGCCCCGAGTATGTACTCCGCATCTTCTCCGCTGATTAATTGTCAACAATTAGATGGATGACTTATCAAAGATTAGTTTCAAAGCTAAAATAGTGGGTGTTTTTAGAACTTGGCTGCCAAGTCGACTCACCCACGTTGGTGAGAGGAGCCTTGCCAGAGGACGAGTGGAGTTGGCGAGAGGGAGAAGGCAGCTGAGGGGGGCTTTCACTCTCTGTCATGCTGACTATGTTGTGGGAGTGGCGCCTGCCCGGTTTGCTTCCTTCACTCTCTGAGAGGCTTGAGCCATAGCGTCTGAGAAAAGAGAGATTATTTTAACATCAAACAATGGAGATGCAGCACATTCTTTATTATTTTAAATAAAGAAGTGTTTAGACTTACTCTAAACCCTTCTTTGGCAAGGTATTCCGGTCTGTTTGCAAGCTGAAAAATGTCAAAACATCAGTTTAGATTAGTAGGATACATACATGTTAGAACGTCTTGCCACATGGCAGCTTAGGCACTTTCATGCACATGAGATTGTAAAAAAAATAAAAATAAAAAGCACCCGTCTTTGTCAAGACATTCTTTGGGCCATTTCCAAACAATTTCCAATGGATTCAAACTTTCATCACCTAAATGACAGCTTAGATTTTCTGTTCCAAGAAAAGGAATAAATATGGGAGGATTCTAAGTCAGCTGCCAAGAAACTTGCAGTGCAATGTTGGAAACACTGGATTTTGTAATTTCAAAAGGAGGAAAATGGATTGATTAATATTTTGTTTTCAAGAGTTACTGGGTCACATTGACTTACTTATCTCTTTTTTTTCTCACATTCAGACTAAACCTATCAACTGATACTCACATACCCACTTACTTGTCATCTCATAAATAAGAGCTCACTTCCTCATTGAAACAATAACATACTTATCACAAGAAAGTGGACAAAAACCTCTGACCGACTGAACATCAAATACTTCTGCTACTTGCCTCTCCGAGAGATTGAGGGATGTTCTGCTCCCGCCCCCCCAGGTTCCAGTAGCCCTCTCCTCCTTGTCACGTGTCTCAGCTGAGACAAACCTTGCACTGGCAGGGACGCTCATCTGCAGTGGCAGGGACTCCAGGCTGCGGTGCATGCCAGACAGCTTGGGGTAGAGCAGTGGCGACGCGCTCAGGCTCAGGCTGTCACTGGTGTAGGAACAGGAATCGATGTGGAGGACAGGAGCTGGGCTGGGAGTGAGGCGGGTAGCTGTGTGGGAGCCAGCCAAGTCCTGAAGTTTGGCGTACGAGGGGACTTTGGGTGGAAGGTCATGGATGGTCACGCAGGAGTCAAGACTGTTGGAGTTAACCTTGTCCAGGTGAGCCAGGCTGGGTGGACGACCCAGAGACTTAGTGTTGAGCATCCTGTGAATGAGGCAGAAGAAAAAACTAAAACAAACATGCATAAAGTGCTAAGTAATGATATTCAAAATAAAGTTATCACTATGGTGGGTAATGAACATTAAAACAACTTTCGACTTCTTTCTACTCATGTACTGTACACCGCATCAGATGTTTTGAAATGACTGACTCCAAGAAGTCTGCCTCAAAAAGATTCAACAACATAATTTCTGACAAATCATTTTCTCGTCTACTCTTCAGTTCCAGAAAATAAAATTATCAGTAAGCACAGTGGATTGTTTAGACTAGCTGGGGCAATGTTTGAGGAAAGAGGATATTTTTTGGTTTTAAACCCTGTGGGCATCACAGATGAGACGCCATCCCTAAGCATTGTAATTGGGATGGCAGAGAAATACAAAAAATGCAGTATTTTAAGTTGAGTGTACAGAGCAGAATGTAAATGAGAGACCTTGGTGTGGTGGGTGATGACAGTTCAGGGTATTTGCTACTGCCCGACCGTCTCAGTCCATGCAGTTTCATGGTAGATTCTCCCGTTGACTCTGACTGAGTGTCCTCTCTTTTCAGAGAGCAACAGTCCATGTCAGCTCCCACAGCCTTAGCCTTGGCTCTCTCCTTTTCCTTCTCTCGGTCGGTCTGATTCACCGGGCCTATACTGGTCCGAGCAGCCATTTTACTGCTGCAGCTACTAAGCTCTTTCATCCTGGGGCCTGCAGAGGCCATGGGCACAGGTTTCAGGCTCAACAGACTGGGGTCAATGGTACTGCTAATGGGCCGAGCTGCAGGGCGACCGATCACACTGAGCGTGCTTGACTTGGCCGGTCGAGGCAGGCTGCGGTATTGAATGCTGTTCCTGGCGTTTGGCCCCAGGAAGCTCTGCTCACTGCTCGCATCAAAACTGTTTTTTCGACCTGAAGGTGTTCCTCCTCCCACAGGCTTTGCAGGAATGCCAGATGACCTGGGTGTTTTCCCCACAGTAGCAGAGCCACTGGAGATGGTGGTGCCCCCTGCTGTCATAACAGTGGCTGTACCAGTGGCCATGGGGGGTTTTTTGTACCCAAAGGAGGCTCCAGCAGTAGGTTTTATTAAACCTGATGGAGGCTTGCGGTGCTCTCCATGATGATCCCTGCCAGCATCAGAACGAGACCGTTGTAGACCTGCAGCTTTAAGGGACATCTTGGATTTGTCCAGTGGTTTCTCATTTTTAGGTGCTGCATAAAGAAGAAAAGAACATTGCATAGTTAGTGAATAGCATTACTACAATTATTATTTACCAAAAAGATGAATGATTGGATAACCGAAGTTCATATGCCACATAACACGGTAAATCTAATTAAATAAATGATGCTGGGCTATTTTGGTTGTTTTTGAATGCTTATGACTTTGCTTTGCTTTTATTTATCACATTAAATATTTTTTTCCCCCATGCCAATATTTGGTATATTTCATTTCAGCACAAAACTGCCTTTACATCTCCAGACAGTGACATTTTCACTTCGACAAAGTATGTACACAACAAACAGTCATTTCCCCTAAGGCTAAAAATAAAGTCATAACTATAGTGCTTCAATAAAAGCAAATACAGCAGATCTGAACAGTCACTGTGTAAGCCTAAAATAAGTGCCTCCATTACGTATGTTTTTCCTTCAAACTACAGTCAAACCCCAATCAGAACTAATTTTGTTCAATTTAATTCTCAAAGCTGAAATCAAATCAAACATGCACATGTTGATGTTTGAAGTCAAATTTAATCTCCTGTTTAATGATTTAATGAATGTTTTCATTGGGACATGAACATGGAAATAAATCTAGTTGATGCAGACTACAGACAATGTCTCCACACACATAAACAGGCCTTAAAAGAAACATGTCTTTGGGCCAGGGCTCCAGACATTGGCTGCACTGGTGCACCAAACTTTTTAATGTAGGTGCACCCACATTTTTCTTCAGTACCACAATTTTAAGGGGTCATCTATTTGTCATTTCCCATATGCAATCATACTTATGTAAATTATTGCAAACAACAATAAGTTGAAAGATTTGGGTATACACACACACACACATTGCTGATTAGATCAACAGGGAAACACCTGACTGTTTTGTAGTGGTTATGAGCTGAACACACAATAAACATTGATCAATATATGATAAAATGTTAGGTGCACCACTAAATCCAAAGAAACAATTTAGTTGAACATTTTCAGGCACATTATATCTCTTTTTCCTTCAATTAAATGTTTATATGGTGTTTAATTTTCATCGGAACACTGTGCTACAAATCAAAACTCAAGGGTAAACTTCTCCTTTCATCTCGACACCATGCAAATATCCATTTTGGCTGTTGACATATTCTGTTTTACATTTGGAATCAGTACACAGAGATAATGCAGTATGGATAACACGGATTTCATTGGAAAAAACAAGTTAACTGTTGCAGTGATCTAAATAACGAACAAACGGGAGACTAAGACAGAACGAAAATAAGCTTTAAACTCTCACTTGCGACTTTGAGCATGCTCTGAGATGTATGGGTGATGGGAGAGGTCACGCCCACAGGAGGGTTACGACTCTTCTTGAAGCTCCCCGGTTGTCCAAAACCTTGAGGCTTCTTCATTTCACATTTACTCCCCGACTCGACTTCGCTGAGGCTCGGCGGTTTCTTTCTCCATTTGCTTGGGACTTCTGTCTTGAGACTCCCAGTGTCATAGCTGCTGCTGCTGAGCTTGGCGTTGGCTTTGCCATCCTCGCTATACCAGGACAGTCCGCTTTCCACCAGGGAGCGCTTCTCTGCATCAGTGCGGAGCTGCAGAGAGGAAGGAAAAGGCAGAGTGAGTGCGGCAGTCAGTGGAATTGACTGTCCTTTGTAATCTTTGTCTCATCTAAGCTCTGCACCAGTGGTAAGGAGAGAGAAGGAGAGAGAGGGAGAGAGAGAGAGAGACAGGAAAAAGGGGAAGGAGAATAAAAACTGCAAAGAAAAGCATTCTGTTTTAACAGTTTCAGATATAAACCAACAGCTAAACCCAAAGCTTACACTTTTTAATGTGTCACTACCCAGAGGACAAAAATGACGTCAGGAGGCAGCACTGAGGACAAAACTGAACAGGCTGCTTCTTGGCACACTATTAATAAGATACGAAGTGACAGATGGCTCATTGAGCACCACTAATGTTAATTTCTTCTCAGCGAGGATTCTGCAAATCAGCACTAATCCTATAGTTGTGTAATAAGTTATCATGTGAGAAAGACATGAGCGACTGCTCCAAGTGGATTTTCTCTATTTGGAATGACAATTTTTGTCCGATATACTTTTCTCCCTCAGCATCGAATATGAAACTGTTGTGCTTTTCAATGAACGTGCACTGATGGCTGTGCCCCGTGAGCGATGCATGTGAATCTACTTTCATCGTAATGACAGAGGTGAGGCCTGTGGTGTCTTTCTGTGGCCTTTGTCAAGCAAACCGGAATCATAATTTAACACAATATAAGGTAAATCACAGAACGCAGCAGCAAAAAGTAAAGGCTGAAAGTAAAGGCTGTAATCTTAAGCAGTGGTTTTGCAAACATCACAAGATGGAGGAATACTTAAGTATCACATTGTGATGTTAAGTGTTGGGTGCAGTGTTTCAGCTCACCATGGCAGAGGAGTTGCGCCTGGAACCCAGCGGTGTGTTTGGCAGGGAGCTCAGCGAGGAGCTGACATTGAACTCCTCTGAGCTGAGGTTGTCCGAGCCATCGCCATCACCGTCGCTGAGGCCACTGCTGATGGAGCTGCTCTCATCCCAACTGAAACAATACATTGATGACACTGATGAAGGTGCTCCTCTCAAATAAATGACAACCACATGAAACTGAGTAAAGCTGCAGAAATCACTGTGAAGGTAGAAAAGGCTGGTTTCAACTGTGATACATCCATCTCAAACAAGCAGGTGATTTGGTGACTTGATTCAATTCAACAATGCCTCAGAGTCCAGGCCATAAGGTGCACCATTCCTCAGGATTGGATATTATGATACAGATTTATTTACAAACCAACTGTCTATCTAAAGATGATCGAAAACTTATTTTGTTATCTTGTTTCAACCATTATTTTGGTGATTTTAGTCATTTTATTGCTTCATCCTCCACCTGAGGGTCGGGGGAAGCTGGTGCCAATCCCAGCAGACAGGGCAAAAATCAGGGTACACCCTGGACCGGTCAACAGTCCATCGCAGGGCCAACATACGGCGACAAACAACCATTCACTAGTACCAGGAGAAAACCCATGCACAAATGAGGAGAACGAGCAAACTCCATGCAGAATGGCGCTTGGTTGGGTCATGAACCTTTTGCTAAAATGCGACAGTGCTATTTGCTCGAAATAATACAATATCAAACTTAAACTTTATTTTAAACTAAATCTACTTATCCACTTCATCTCAATTTTATAAATCCCCATGACAAGCAAGCAAAGCCATAGCAAGCTTTAACTACAGGAGAAACTTTGCAGGGTATGCTCCGTGTGAGAGGATAATGTATGTGTATCTGACAGCTTGGGCTTTAGTGGTGCACTCTACAAATGCAGAGACAGGCGACTGAACCCTCCTGACCCTTCCTGCCGTCCCACAATGCAGTACTGCATCATCCTGAAACAAATGCAGCCACAGTCCAAGGAAAGCAGGGATGGGCAGCTCGACACCGCCAAGAGAAAACTGCACACTGGGCATCAGAGTAAAAAGCAAATCACAGTTCAATATGAGACGCAGCCTCTCAGTCAACCCCAACATCACATGAGAACAGGACAGCTCGGAGTTCAGCAGAGTTGAAAATTGAACAGTAAAACATTTTTTTTTTTATGTGCTTTAGAAGAGCAATTATACCTTGGTGAATAAAACAAATATCTCCTGGAAGCTAAATCACCATTTCTTCTGGCAAACACAGGTGGTAATCAAATTTGTGTTGGCGCACAAAAATTGTGGCACAGTGGAAAAGGTACATTAATAAGAGCCTTTAAAAGCGAAGTCGCTGCTTGAGCTGAATCAGTTCTTTTCCCTTTCCGTTTACTTTTCCTCACTGGGTTGAAAATGCACTTTGTGGCTCAGCAGTCTGCAATTAACAGAGACACAGAGCACGGAAAATCATAGAAAAATACAGGGAGACAAAAATGGCGTGTACACATTCAGAGCAGGATTTAATCACATGGCTAGATTGAGTTGTTGTCGCTCACCCGAACTTCATAATGGTTTTAATGTAAAACTCAAATACATCAATACATTCTTGGCCACAGGTATGTGACCTTTTAAAAAAAAAAACTATATTCGCCCCTACCATCAATAACAAGTATTAATTTAGATTTACACCGAGTGCAGATGTCTGTGGTATGTTAGAACAATACCACCTCTGTCAGGAGCAACACAGGGGCCATGAATAACCCCACGGGGATGCCAGGCTGAGAAGAGGCAGGAGGGGCTGTGGGCTGTTGATATTACAAGCCAAACTGTCTGCTCTCAGGGGTGAAATCCAGACAGGAGAGAGGGTGGGAGTACTCCAGCACACTGCATACTTCATACATAGGGTGGCAATTAACTTTTTGTGTTCTGTGGCACAACTCCAAAAATCTGTCTGATATGTGTGTCTGTGTTATTATTCAAGCGAGGCTGTCGTGGAAATGTTTTTGATTTAAGCGGAGTCTAGGATGCCGAGGAGACACACGAGATCACAAATCCTGAAGGCACCCTATAGAGCACGGAGTAGACTCACAGTATCACAGATAAAAAAAATCATGGATTTAAACTCACATGCACATCCATCATGCATAAATACTTTCATAATACTTAAAACAGTATCTGTGACTGTTGTGTGTGTGTGACATCTTGTCCCTTTTGTCTTTGTGATGCCTAGAGACAGTATATATATAAATGCATATATGCATATATATATATATATGCATATATATATATATGCATACATATATACACTAGCCAGTAGTTAAATCTGGTACATCTTTGAACCTGCACACTGTTCGTGTTGGAACACTTTTGTTCCTTTAAAACTGCGTAAAATTGCACACAAGATGGATGCATCACGTCTTGGCACTGTGCGTGTTGTGTGCTGGATGAAGGACAGTAAAGACAAGGCCGCTGGAAATGCGTGCCATGGGCTGAATGAGTGGTGAAGACATCCTCCATTATACAGATAGCTGTGGTAACAGCACCACAGTGTTCGCTATAGAAAAAATGTGACCACAGATGTTGCACCACAGTGTCAACATGTAAATCTCCTGCACTTTTCGCCATGACGTTCTTCATTCAGCATCACGTTTGCACCCTACGCATATGTCAGAACGCTCAATTAAGTAATATATTCACTGAACTTCAGTGCAGGCATATTAAAGATGGATCAAATCTTCATTCATGTAAGAGCAAACATGCAGTAAAACCAGCCAAATGAACCCACAGCCTAACTTTGTTCATCGGCTGTATTCTGTATTCAACTTGTAAAAGTGATTTTAATCTTAATTTGACCTCCTCATGAAATAAAGTTTAAACATATGTTTAAATGTGTTCAAATACTTTGACTTGTTTTATCAGGAAACATCTCTGTACACCTCATGTAAGTCAGGACAGTGTGACAATGAGTCAGCATGCACCCAGAAACTAAGGAAGCTAAATGGAACTCAGCCATTTAATTATTGACACCTGTGATTTTCCCACTATGACCAGTCAACATGGCTGACATCCAAATAGCCCATCAATGAACATATTCAAACTACTGAACTATATTAACGCAAAATACGTATTTAAATAAGATAATAGGACAATATTAAGCACTAAAGATAGAGTAGAATCAGCCACAAATATTTTGTTATTCACTAATCGACTTTCATTAAACTGTTTAGCCACTTCATGAACATACTCCAACTGTGGAAAAGAAAATCCCAGTTTGACTGAACTCCATTAAAAAAATACGTAATTCAAAATACAGTCAAATGTGGCGAATTAATCTTGAACTCATGTATCGTGGTTGTATTCAACTTCGTGGTAACGTGCTCCGATTACCGAACTCCATTGTCTACTAAAATAGTTTCAGCGTAATATTATTCCCCAAAGCACCAAGAAAATAGAGTAAAAACAGCCGAATTAAACTGGTAAACTGGTAGTCATGCGTGACTTACCGGCTAATGTCACTCAACGGTAAACTATTTAAAAAGTCATGTTCACATAATGGTCACACAAGGTAGCCGAACTAAATTCACAATATTAAAACAGCGTCGGAAAAAAGTTGTCTCGTCAGTGAGTCACTGACGTAATAATCACCTTTACCTTGGCGTAAAACGCACTGTTCTTCCCGCTTTCGGCGCAGAGTGAGCAGGAGAAGAAGACACTTTACTGACAAAAACACGACCCGTCATCTGTGACACAACGTTTAATTAAAAGTAAAAAACGTCCTCACATCAGCGCAGTGATGAGAAAGTTCATATCCGTCCGCGAGCTGAGACCCGAGATTATCGCTCCCCGTTCGGCGAGCGAGAAAGGCAGTCACTCAGCCTGCGGACACGCGGCTCCTGCTCCACACCCCCTCCTCCTACTCCACCACCTCAGATAGAGGGGGAGAGAGGGAGGGGAGTCTGGCCGGCTGTGGTAACCATGGTGATCGCCACCAAGTAATCTGATTACTCTGCAACGGCTGATAAAGCAGGTTAATGTTTCTGTTGACTTTGCACAGATGACCTGTTTATAATTGGGGTTTTGTCCATATTGCACATTTTGATTTGTTTCAACAATTTTAAATGTCATTTTGGTTTTATGTAAAGCACATTGAATTGCCCTTGTGTATGAAATGTATTATATATAAATATAAATACATATACACACGAGTAACAAATAAATCAATAAGCATATTTTCCTTACATTGAAGAAGATGTAACCTATCTCCCGAACAATTAATCTCTAATTGTCCGAGAGATATTAATTGTCCTAAAATATCCTCTCTTTAATTTCATTATGTGTCTTTCGACTTAATGGAAGAGTAATACTACATTGTTGGAGAGTTCCTTTGCCATAGCGTCCATATTACATGTAGGATCGAGAGTATTTGCTTATTGTTTTTCCAAATACATGCATTATGAGTATAGTTTGTGTAATGTACTTGGCTTTGCAACAGTATTTGCAAAGCAGCCTTTGTAAAAGCATGGAGGAGTTGTAGTTGTGTCATCACTGGGGGAGATAAGTATGTGCATAGCTCCATCGTAGATTACTAAACAACCTTCACCGACCCCCAACATTCACTCAGAGAATTTTGGACTGTATTTCTGAGGAAAAACAAGTCTGATTTAAGAGAAAAACTATGCTAGTTATTATATACTACGTAATACACTTAATGATTATAAAAACACAATCATCTATGTTCATGATGCTCTATGTCTGCTGAGTAGGAAACTTCAGCATAAGAGCTGGGCAGATATTTAAAATGATATAAAGTCAGTCTTTCATTTCATTTTGCACTCTCTCTGTTCATTAGTGTTTCAGAATGGCGATGGTGTAACTGCTATTTTAGTGACAACAGTGTCACGTCCATCTGGAACTGACATCTGAAACATCTCACCAATTAAATGAGTCTTTTTTTTCTAACATATCCTTTTACATTTAAGGAGATTATTGCCATCATTCATGTCACTAAAAATAAAACCGTTTTCCAGCTTCACTCATTACCTTCTGTGGCCGAGCTGGAAAAACTCAGTGTAAGGTAAGCTCTGAAATCACTGCAAGTAAAACCACAAAACCACACATGACACAGGGACCTCCACTGAGGCATGAGTAGCCTTGGAAAACCTTCCTCTTCCCTTCTCATTAGCAGTGGAACACATCCATGGCGATGATCTCACCAGATCTCTGCTCTGTAGACCAAGGAGGTAAAGCCTCTGTGGGCCAAAGAGATCCCACACCCCATCCACCCAGCCTGAGTCCAGCTGGAATTATTTTATGTCAAACATATACTACTTAACCAAACAGCATGAATGCTTTGCTCATTTCATTTTACAGAAGATTCCAAAGCAAGGGAAATCTAATATGCTTACAATAAATCCAAACTTCACAAACAAAGACAAACCATTGTCTGCTTTTCCACATCAAACCACATTTTAAAACATAAATGCAGTTTCTTTTTTTCCCCCCTCCTCTCTCCTGCCAGTGTGCACATCAGATCCGTCCAATAAAATGTCTTCAGCAGACTGAGATGTTCGCGAGATACAAGCTTGTTGTGTCTGCCTCTACTTTCATTATCATTGCTGTGATCAACATCAGAGCAGGAGAGCTTCAGATCGCCGCCCGTACTTGTTGCTCTGTTTTGAATACAAACAAGAAAGAAGTCATTGAAATACTGTACTCCTTGGATAATCCGCGTATCATAGCAACACATGGAGCAACCTGGATGCTCATGTCTTTTGTGGTGACTGAAATAAATGGTTTATTGTTCCAGTGTCTCCATGTGTTTCCTGTTTATCTCAGTCCGGCCACAGAGCTGCCAAACAGGCGAGAAAAAAACAGGCTTGTAGTCTTATTTGTGCTGTACATTGTACCAGCTGTCCTACACTGATAACCAAACGGCTCGGGTCAGAAACATCCTCTGTGTATTCGATAAGGTCATTCATTAACATCGCCACCAACGACTATTTATAAAGCGTTAAAACAGAGATTCGGCTCCATCTGCGAGGAGTTATAGGAAGCCGTGAGGACCCTTCCATGTTTTCACTGAGGTTAACAGACAGGAGGCCCTTTTCATGATCTGACCTTTACTGTTGTTACCTCTGATATATCACTGTTGCCACCCCAGTAAACTGTGTTGCAACATACAACCCTAAAACATTTATTTTAAAATGTATTGAGAAGAAGTTACAAAAAAAAAGGTTTTAAATATTTAGTCAAATGGCAATCACGTAGTAGTAAATCAGATTACAGCTCAAATATTAACAAGCTCATGACAAGAGTCGTTTTTCAACAGTGTGAGCTCAGCCAGGGTGAAAACCTTAAAAACAATCAAACGCAGCATGAGGCCAAAACTATGTTGACACGTGAACAATGAGGTCTATGTTGGATTTTTTTTTTGACAATATCCTTCAAAATCGTGGGTATTTATACGCAGCTAAAAACCAATCTTTACAGGGGGCCTTTCATACGATTCTGGAACACGGCTGCAGGGATTTGCTCCCATTCAGCTGCAAGATCATTATTGAACCCAGGTGCTAATGTTTAACAAAATGGATGCGCTTTTTCAGATGCGTTTGCCGCATTAAAGGATTTTTTTTTCAACATTAATATTATGTTCGTCGTAATATATGTGTTGCATATATGGATTGGATTGTGCATGGATTGTGTGCAATCTGAAAATGCCAATATAGTATGTATGTATATGTGTATATATATATATATATATATATATATTTATATATATATATATAGATATATATATAAATATAAGATTCCTTCATGTCACATCAATCTTGGAAGAAATCATGCAAGAAAAAAATGTCCTTCCCCAAACTGTTGTCACTGTGGTGGGTTAGGGTTAGGGTTGGGTTAACCCTACTGTTTTAGTAGGCTCAATTGGAGCCAAGGGGCCATCAGTCTGCACCATGAAAACTGCCCGTGGTCATAAATGGTTTAGAATAAGAAGGGGGGTACTTCATGTACGTTTGGCTGACCACATTATACATTTATTTATTTTTTTAATTAGGAAAGTTCATAAATCAATCATAAAACATTTGAATACATTATGAACAGGTGAAACTATCAATTTACAAAATATAATGAAAGTATCCTGATACAGTAAATGTGTTGCTATTTCCATGTGGTGTAATGACATAGAGTTTCCAGCAGGAGACTCTGTGAGACAAAGCTGGCCCTGCCACTCTAATGACCAGTATACATGCTATGTAAGTGCCTGAAGGGAAGCAAAGAATGGAGTCACTATTTTTTTTTAAAACATTTTTAGCCATTGGATTCGGAGACAAACACTGTCTGTTTAGGTACAATTAATTCAAAAGGATTTCAGATTAAAAAAAAAGCTCTCTGATCCGTTACCTAATTTCACTGTTCTATGCATGACTGCATCCAAACAAATATGATTGATATGCCTTCATGTTATCGAGTAACCAGGTTGAAGATGCATCAGTGGATGCGTCTGAGTCGGTTGCACACCAACCCGTCCCTGCCCAAAAACGCTCCGGAAATCTGACTGAATAATCAGGCGGCGGCCTGATTATTGGACTGGAAATTAATGTACAGTCTACATCGACCTCAGGCAGGAAACTTTCCACCACACAGATGCAGCCCACAGTACTGATGCACTATTCAGCCCTGAGACCAACAATAACAGCCTGGTAGTCTAGAATATAATGCTGTTCTTGCTTTATGACTCTGTGCTGGGCCCCGTTTTCTTTTTGTTTGTTTTTTTATCTCAGCTCCACTAAGACGCATTCATATCAGCATGATTGATACAGCACTTAAATACTGAACTGTTTCAACGCGGCTTCACATCAACACAGAGCTGAAGCGGAGCCACATTTTACATAACCTGATAAATAATGAGCTAATCTGGGAAAAAAAACACAGCATGATACATATTTTAAGCATCTGATATTTCTCTACCAACGCCAAGGGACACAGTAAATGAACGGGGAATGTTGGATTAACAAGTAGAATATATGGTCAGGTTTTCATTGTTGTGATTTGTAGTGTGATTTATGCGTTTTGTCCACCTGGGGGAAAAGTCCACTTATTATATTATGTTATTAATCACTGGTTGTGTTCACACACAGATGACCACATGTAGACATGATACAGGCATGATTCAGACACCCTGGGGTGCATTTGGATTGGTCCATTATTTATGTGGCTGGTGATGCTATAGTGAGGGTTTGTTTTAGAGGGGGTGGGTGATGGTGAGGGCCACGTCGATGCAGTATTTTCACTAGTCTTTATTTGGGGGATGAGAACAGATGTGTTTGAGCTGCTGAACTTGGGGGGGGGCCCTGGTGTCTGCCAAATAATGACTCATAACTCATTGATGCTGCTTCTAAAGACATGTGCAACTTACAAATTTACACAGGTCCAAATAAAACATTTCAAAACGAGGTTTGTATCAGAGGCAACAGAACCACATACTTTCTCGCTGAGTTATGACTGACCGATAGCATGTAGTGGTCTCACTGAACAAGAATCCCAGCAGCACTGGCGGAAGAACAGTCCAGAGAGGACATTTAAAGTGCAGATGCATTCGAAATGAGTCGGAAAAACGTGTGAGGTTTCAACAGCAAAGGGCTAAAGCAAAGACTAACACAGAAAAGGGAAATTAAATGCAGACTGCCAGGGGAACAGATCCAGGATCGCATGACTGCAGCAAACCCTGTCATTGCATTATGATGTTTGTCAATATACCCATAGTTTCCATGAGTGAAGCTGTAAAGTATTTAGAAAACTGCACACACACACACACACACAATCGTATTGTGCATGACCTGCTTTTAACAGGTCACACAACTACCTTGGGGAAAGCTTTACTCTGGTTACCACATAAATGACATTGCCAGAGGAAGAAACTAAGCAGAGGGCTTATCTACCATGTACAGTAATGTAGGAGAAGAGAGTGATGCGATGCAGAAAGTGCTTGTGAGGGGAAAATATTCAGCATTCCAAACCAGATTTGGGGAAAAAAATAAGTGCTTGAATTAAATGATTTTTCACAACAAGAGCTATTGAAAATCCTGGCAATACAGAGATGCAAATGGAAACAAAAACAATAGCCTTATTGGCAGACAACTCTTCCCCCACAGAGTCAATTACAAAACAATTTAATTAAGTGGTTAGTTAGCATGCCATCTTCACACCAGCCAGCTCTCTGTGCTCTCTCTTTGTCACTATGTCTCGCTCTCGTTTTCTCCATCTCGCACATATCAGCAGAGAGAGAGATATACACACACACACACACACACACACACGCATCATTTCAAAAGCTATACTGACACACAAGGCAGCCCGTCACTGGGTCAGTGGAAGACGGTTGCTATGGCAGCACATCCCGAGCCATGTTGCCGCATGATCTGAGGTGTGATGCTTTGAAACAAGCCTCGTTTCTCTGTATTCTCCATATTGCTGCCTACACAATGTGTTGCCGTGTAAAGACACAAGCTGGTGGTACAGTCGAAAATCCCCACGATAACAGACATACACTACACTACACAGTAGGGCAGCATATACCAGTTCATTCCCTCGCAATGTAGCCATAATGCAAGTGTGCTTTGTTCATTGTCATGCGTGAGGCTATGAACGGCAGATGGTGCCGTTCAGAGATCTAATGCACTGCGAAGCTGAATATCACATCAACAGTAAAACCACCCATTTCGTCTGTGATAACCCAAGAGAGTTTTATCGTATAAGAAATATATTGTGGCATATTATAATATTCAATTCTTTATCATCACCAAAATTGTTATATTTGCAACATACCAGTCTACACTGGAAAGAGAACACAACGGCCTTTTAGAGGTTAATCAGCATCACATAACAGAATCCCACACACTCTCTTACCTGCACTAAGTATGACAGTGTGTAGGTTACTTTGTTTGCCTTTTGACAAGATCAGCCATAGAAGTGCTGTTTGAATTATGTGTCGATGCATACAAGTGGCCGTTAATACTACTTAAGCACTATTTAAATGCCGTCCATTTACCATTTACGTCAGCACCACACTCATTGTCAGCTCTTAATTACAGGTTAGCTCCCGACTATGCTTCCCTATTTTGTTGTGAGAGTTTAAAGGCAAACCAAGCGCTGAAAGATATTTGCCTTTTTCATCGTCATATCACACATATTATCTGCCAGCTATGTTCTGGTAGTTGGGCATCCTGTGAAATGGAAGGGTTCTGTTACAAACATTAGGCCCACATTAGGGAAAAAAACAAGTCATTTTCCTTATGAACGTTTGCATAAGACATGAAAAGTTAACTGGAACCAGTGCTCACATAATATTACAGATGAGTGCCTGTAAAACATTAACCATAACTGACTGAACACCAATAAAATGAGCCTGAACGCCGTATAGGAGAGATCATTTACATGCCAGATTATGGAAAAACCAAACCAAACACCAACAATATACTGTAATTATGATTACTGCTACTGAATGTGATGATTGCTCCTCGTAAAACCAGCTTTTTAAATACGGCTTGCTGACAGATATCACATGACTGATGGTTGAACTTTACCAACATGGTGTGAAGAAAGCCACCACAGGAAACGGTTATGATTCTTGGCGTGGCCAGACGCGGTCAGAGCTAAATAAAACGCCATCTCGACATTCCACTGACGCATGAAACAAAGTTGGTCTCTCACTAAGTGCTGGGATTTATTATCATAAAACTACATGATTGAGAGTAAATCGGCAATGTATGCATATCAATGTATATCAAGTAATATACAACTGTCATGATAAATACTTAGAGGTATTTAAGACTGCTTTAGTGTATTAAATGTTAGTCCAGTGTTAATCCACGAGAGGGACAAAACAGAGACACCTTTTCTTGCAACATACTACAAAGCTTGCAACAAAGCTGTTCCTCGTCATAACAAACACAGAAATGTCCCACACGGCTCTGCAGTGCCTCAGATTTTTGAGTCTGTTTTAGTTCACTATAATGATCAGCAGCAGGCTACAATTTCTGGCTATTTAAGTTGTTATAAAAGTACAACCTTCCCGACATTATTTAAAGTTGGTGACGACTCGGTAAAGAAACTACAAAGTTAAAGGCCAGGATGTGTTTTCAGAGGAGTAGGAGGAATGGAAACGCAACTCTGTTGTTTGCATTTTGCAGCGCTATTGGGACCGATTGGCCAGCCATAAAAGATAATAAACGAGTAAACAGCTCGTCATGAAATGTGAATTTGTGACTCACTGCTCTTTCTCTGGGGTCACACGGCAAAGTAGTGGATGGAACTGTTGCCTTAAAGCACAAAGACCCAGTTTTGCAACCCTTTCTGTATGGAGTTTGCATGTTCTCCCCTCCTGTTTATTCCCATAGTCCAAAAAACATGGAGGTTAAGTGGACATTTTAATTTCACCATAGGTGTGAATGGTTGTTGTGACTGGTGATAAATGAATGCTCATTTTCTTATACATCTGCCACCTAGTGGTGAAAATAATCATTATACACACTAATATTTGCAATCACAGCATCACATAACATAGGAATGGTTCATATTTCCAGACAGAGAGAATAAATAATTTGTCCAAACCAGATTATCATTAATCTGTGAAGCTCTCTGATGGAAAGATGGGGCTGTATGTGATATCAGATTAACAATGAGGCAGACACACAGGAGCAGTGATTACTGTCAGTGTGCACACGTCCAGCATTAGCTCGCCAGTGTTGTCTAGTGTGAATCAATCAATATCCATCAGACGCTAAAGTGCCGCAGTTCCATTTTGCTCATGTCTAGTTTCTTATTTTTCCAGGCCCATCCAGACATTATACAAAATGCTGGTATTGCATCTGCAAACATTCTCACAATTCTGATGCTGTCAAGTATATTAGAACTAAAAAAAGGGAGCTCAAACCACATTTTGCCTTGCAGTCTATTTCCAGCTGGTTTCCATGGTTACGCAAGAGGAGCCTGATCTATTTTCATGAGCTGGTAGCTAATGGTTCTGAATGAGCTTTAGTGCAAGTGTGTGACAAGGGATGTACAACAGAAATGCAAATGTATCAGAGACTTTTTGAGAAGATGCCATCGCAAGGAAATGAGGACACGCAGTCCTGAAAAACTTATCTGCATCAAAACAGATAAGCTAGTCGTGTACAGTACGACAAAAGTTGTTGTTATCTTGATAAAGAGTATTCCAGTAGTCTTGACGGGGAACCGGGGATACTTCCCACTGAATAAACATGGAAATACTGACCAGCATGGAAATCAGTTTTATCTTCCAAGCACGAGCATAAACCTCAAGGTCAGAGAGAAAATAACTGGATTTCCATATTTCAGTCCATTTTGGCAGTCACAATATCCCATTATCATTCTTGAGATAACCCACAGGGACATTTTCATAGCATGTATGCATCAAAACACACCCATAATCCTCTTGGCATAAGTGGTAATCGAATGCAGGGATCAGTTATAACAATCAGGGTGTCTTGCAGTCACACTTATCCGGGGCCCGCTGACATTAGTGGCAAACACTGAACATGACGCGGCATATGCAAAAAAAAACAACAACAACAAAGCAGCAAAAAAAAAACAAGTGGTTCATGTTTTAAAAAAAACAAAACACAAAAAATGGTGAAAGAAAGCACGGGTGAGGCTCCAAGTTCACTTCACACTTATTAATATGAATCACCCCAACAGAGCTGATACAGCAGGGGAGGGAACAGAATACATGTCAGATTTAAGTGGATTTTGAGGGCATGGACTGTGAGGAATGGACCTGTATGACATAATCCATATTTAATCCTAACCTGCTCAGGGTTCTACTCTCTGATTGCTTTCACCTCTCTCCTAACACCTCTAGGTGCTAAAAATGGCTGAACACTCTTTTTTTTTTTTTACTTAAGTGAATGTCTCTTTTTGATTCTTAACATCCAATCTTTCATGCCATCCTCCAGCAATGCAAATATTACAGCGCTTCATTTAAACCCACATAAATTTGACACCCCCCTTCTTTCTTTTGTTCTAATTTCTACTCATCCACTCATGTCATGTCTTCATTTTCTCATTAACATTCTCCGTAGTCAGAATGTGACCCAGCTTGCGGGGCCTGGCGAGAACTCCAGGCTGAGCTTAAATCCCACTGCATGTGCAATTGCGATAAAGCTGCTTGAGAGCTGTCCTCGATTCTGTCTCCCTCTCTCTCCGACTCTCACTGTCAGTTAAGTCAAGTTGAGGGAAGGAATTGAATAAAAAATGCAAAAACTATTATTATAATAATAATGATAAGAAGAAGAAAAAGAGGAGGGTGCCAACAAAAACCAGGAGGAATAAAAACCAAAGAAAGCTGTTCACAGATACATCATACCAATATTTGTTATTCATGTACTTATTTACAGGTCTTTCAACCCAGCTGCCAGGATCATTTATAGTCCATTGTATGTCTCTGCCAACCACAGGTGCTGTCATTTTAAAGGTAAGGTGGTGCCTTCACTGCATAACACAAAAAATAACTGATAAGTTATCTGCTCTGTGAAGAGTCAGCAAAAGGATTCTGACAAAGAAAAAAGCACTTGGGCATAATCGTTAAAGAGCAAGAAAGGAAGTGCCTCTGCAGAGACTGAAGGTGAAAGCTTGTTGATTGGTTTGGCAATGGCAGAAATCCACCATGACAGCACGATATAGCATTTCTTCATAAAGGTTTTTGGCACCGCAGTTGACGGTCTGTGCATCCAAATGAGATGTTGTGCGGAACATTGTTCAGCAATTACAGTGAGAGCCTGCGACTGACCTTTTTCAAAGTCACGTGGTTAGAGGCTGAAAGGACAACCCAGTACCAACTGCCTGCAGTCTCTCCATCGACTCATTTTATCATGGCAACAACAGGTTCAAAACCACAATTACCCTCAGATTCTCTTACCCGTTTGCCAGGTTGTCGTCATCGTCATCCGGCAGCCTCTTTCCTAATAGGTCACTGTCACTTAGGTAACCAGACTTGAGGTCAATGGCATCCACGTCCAAGCCTTCGATAAGCTCAATGCGAGATGTGTTGCTGAGGCGGCTGGAGCGAGATGGCATGGTATGGGAGGTGTACTGGGAGCCGGTCTTACTCCCCTGGTATCCTCCTGTGGCTGAAGGAGCGTCACCTGCCTGAAGACGGGGGCTGGATTGGCCGTGGCGCCACGAGAGAGGTGAAGAGCGGTTGGACATGCTGGATATGCTACGAGCGTTGGTCTCATCACTGTCATAGCCCACATTACTGCTTTCCAGACAGCTGGAGAGAAACATCAGGGGAGGGTCAGTTAGTGTGACCTCTACATATTTCAGGCAGTTAGATGATTGCCACGGAATATATCGGCAATAATGTTAAGGATGAGACCAGAGAACCAACTTTTTCTACCATATATCTGTTCTAAGTGGCTGTTGAGACTGATACTGCTGCTACAAAGAGACAGATGCCCAGATACCTCATACAGTCACACTCAGCACCAGCAGACAATATTATTCTCCTACCAAGGACATTTGCGTTGCACGTCCACAACTAATTAAAGTTGCTGCAAACAGTCATTATAGTGCATATCACAGTTTTCCTATTCTCCCCTGTGCGTGGGTTGGGGTTAGACATGTCTCCAAATAGTTACAAGCATCTTCTGTCTGCCAGTTACATAACCACATGCACCCAAATAAATATTGCAATGGCTTCAGCCATGGAAGTATTTGAATCCATTGTTGATGGATTATTCATCCACATGAGGGCTAAGTGATGCCAACCAGAACAGAAATTGACAGTGTGATGATTTAGATGTATACTACTTAGAATTACAAGATGAAAAAGAGAACTGGCTTTGTAAGAGATATTACATTATGCTAATTCTTCCACAATTTGATTCAGTGGATTTTTACTTACTACCCATAAGTATGTTTCTACACAACCAATCATTTCATACAGTTTGAATAAAGTTATTATTTGGTTTTATTACACTGCTATATTACTGCTACAGATGCCAACTTTTTGTTATTTATCAATAGTTATTGGGATGTGATATTTAAGTTGAGAGCAGCTTAGATTAGAAAATGAGTTGTAAATTGAACTGCAGCAGCACCACGAGTTGATGTTGCACCGAGACACAGAAATGCTCATTAATGTAACTATAAATATAAAGAGGACTTTTCTTTCAAAGTTTCAGGTTTGAATAAAGTCCTTTTCTCCACGGGTGTTTGACTGTGTTGTGGTGTGCAACTAATTAGTGCCTAGGCCTTTTGCCTTTGAAAGCCAAACAGAGAAATGCCCATGAATGCGGTCATGACCAAGAAAAAGAGACGGGCTATTTAAGAGGGATGGAAGCCAGATGTTTACCAGGTGGCAACTTTTCAAGTGGCTGTTTACACATGACTGTGGTTTTCACCAATTTAACAAGCTAATCCACATTAGAGTGCATTTCCTTTCAGGTTAAATCACACACAGAATTTGGCTTATGGTTTCATCCGACCCGTTCTCATCCCGAAAGCGCCACATACCACTGCTCTGTCACGTCTCACGACGTTGCCTGACAGATGCACACGGCTTGGTTTTATCACATCACATCAGTCCTAATTCACATCTGAAACAATACAACATTCTAACATGCATGTTAAGCGCACTTACCTATGACTGAGCTGGGAACCGCGTAGACTTGACATGGTATCCTCCAAATTCTGGCGGAGGTCAAGGACATTCTGTACGGTCCGTTTCCTTTGAGAGTCAGGGTCTGTGGATCAGCCATCCACAAAACACATATGAAACATTCAGAACTGCTCTTTTACTACAGTATGTGTGTTTTACGAGAGGTCATGCAGACAGACACACACACACACGCACGCATGTGTTCCTGCTCCTATAGTATGTGTCTTTCATAACGAACCTTCCTTACAAAGCTATGCAAATGACAAATCTGTATCTGTGTTGGGACACAATCTCTATACATGTGACCAGATCTGGCACACTCAATGGATTCTTAATAATATTCTTTTCAAGATGAATTCCAGTTAGTGAAATCAGCTTTGCTAAGTTTCCAGATGGACAACATAACATATTGTATTCAATTAAATGTTAATAATGTATGCCTTACACAGTCACCATTGTCTTTTTGGAATAAACCAATAAACCAAGATTGTAATCAGTATTCACTGTGTTCAGGTGCAGTAAATGACAGTCCGATAACACCCTGCATTGCAGTGATGCCTGCAACACACAGAGGGAAACCCTGCACAGAATGAAGCAGGCCTGAAACAGGAAAGTCCCATGAATGACACAACACAACAGGATGTGCTCTGTATAAACAAAGAGCAAAGGTAGAGCAAAGTAAATGGACTGTATTTATATAACTTGTTTTGTCTTGATGACCACCCAGTGGTGCTTTACACGACAGTCTTGCCACTCATTCACAAACACATTCATACAGCACATGTATCATACTCATTCACACGCTAAGGGCACAGCCATCAGGAGAAACTTGGGGTTCAATGTCTTGCCCATGCAGGGACGTATCATGCAGACAGGCGGCAGTAGGGATCAAACCAACATCCTTCCATTTAAAAGGCAACCCGCTTTATTACCAACCCACCGCACCCCCAGTAAGTAAAGCTACATTTTCATGTTCTGACTTACTAGTCCCCAGATCAATGAGAACCTTCAAAGACTTGTAACGCTAAGTTAATTATTAATATTGTTATAGACCCTGAGAAATAAACCCCCTAGAAACATGCTGAATGATTACTGATGTTAAACAAAGAAAATCAAAACATATTTTCCCCGAAATAAACATCACGCCCTGTAAATGTTTCATCAATAGTTTATTGTGAAGCTCATTTCTCTGAGTCAGAGTTCTCAATTAGTATTATAGATTTAAAAGAAAAGATGTTGCTCTAAAAGCGCAAACAAAATAGAACAGGATGTTTTCCTTGAAGCTATAAAGAACCATTAGCTCTTCAGAATCCCTTACAATGACAGATGATACAGTGAGTGGTGGAGGTCATCCCACCTGTTATCGTACATGGCCAAGACTCTTATCAACAATGATCATTAACAAATGAATTTGAATGATGAGCTGCAGCTGCTTGATTGATTTTTACTGGGACCTGCAAAGACAGCATTACAACAATCTAACCTACTGACAGTTAAGACATGAACAAGTATTTCTGTGTCTTGTTTTGATTTAAATCCCTTAATTATTCCCATGTTTTAAGATGGCCCATAACGACACCACTATTTCTGGTTTGGTCTGTAGTTTTAGACGTCATTGAGTCAAGTTGAGCACTGATCATTAACCTTACATTTTTGGGGCCAAAATAAATGACTTCTGCCTCATCAGCATTGAGCTGGAGGAAATTATGGCTCATCCGCCCATTTATTTGTTGGATATACTTACTTGGTGAATGGAAGGGGCTGTAGTCATGTGGTGACACGGTAATGTAGCATTGTGTGTCATCAGCATGGGTACGGCAAGAGATGGTGTAAGTAAAAGGGAACATGTAGATCTTCAAAAAGAGTGGCCCAAGAATGGAGCCTTGAGGAACTCCACATGTGATCTTGGTTTACTCAAATTCACAGTTACCAAATGTAACAAAGACTTCCAGCTCTTTCAAGTAAGATTTTAAACCACCCACCTATCCAATCTACAAACCATGTCAAATGAAGCGCTGAGATCCAGTGATAACAAAATTAAACTTTCTGCTACATCACTGTATCAGTGTAGGATTTTAACCATCAAATAATGTCTCCAAGATTATTTTTTTTGATGGCACATCAAATTACAACAAGGTGAATGGAACCCCTGGCGATGCCTGAGCAGGTTTGCATCGCCTGCATTGGCACTGGTTACAAGTTCATGCCACAGGTAAAGCTACAAAATTCTACTTTACGGTACATGTCACAGCCCCCTGCATCAGTGCTGTGGTGTGGTCGAAATCCAGATTGAAAAGCACTGACGAGATTGTTACAGATCAAGAAAGATCAATGATCCAAACCTATTTAGACTAAAAGAGGTTTGATTATTGCGGTTTTAAAATGTGTAGAAAAATGTTTGTACTCTAATTTGTACCCTTTGCTGGCTTGTAGAGCGATGCCATACGTTGCTGTAACTTCAACATAAAACTTGCTTAGCGGTGTCTGCAGCTTCTGGTACGATGAGCACATTTTAGTGCATAATAACGTGAGCAAATAGAATGACATAAAAGTTTGCTCTTCATAAATTGTAAACTTTACAGTCAACATTCTGTGACCTCTGCATGTCTCCACAGCTGACAATTACTTTGCCCATTATTTCCACTATGATCCTCTATATATTTTGCTGGAGGGACCATTGCTATGGTTGTGGATGTCTTGCATGACAGATCACATACAATTAGGTGAAATAGGGCTTGCTCACGTCCTTATTGTCTAGGGAGGAGCTTTTCCACGAGTTCTGCTATCTGTGCACCTCTCAAATTGGAATATACTGTATCTGTCATAGTGCATTTATCATAAACAAAGCACAGAACAAGCAAATGATTTGTGTCTGTTCAAAACCAACTACTTTGTCTGAAGAGGAAGAAGACTTGAGTTAAAGAGAAGCCCTGTTTGATTTGAATTTTTGAAGATTTTTTTTTGACTGGTCTTGTTCATCACAAGATGAAGAGCCAATGCTAGGCAATGCTCCTATGACATACGTACAGGGCAAGTTTAATACATGAGCCTGTGGTATGTAGCAAATATGTGTAACACCCTTAATGTCATATTAGTGAACAAATAGACTCTCTATATACAGAAATAAAAGCATTATTTTACTGAGGTCATAATTATATGTACTGTAGAAGTATATCATTGAGCTGTAATCAGACCTTAAATACACTCGACTAGCCTGTAAATAAAAAGATATGTTCAAGTAGAAAGCATTCTCTTTACATGTAGAGTAAGCACAATATCACAAGAAGTGTTTAACAAATAAATTACTGTTACACCATCACCAACATTACCATACTTAAAAGTCCACTGATTAATACAAGTCCATAATCAATACCATGATTGTCTCTCATTTACCACTCCCATTTCGATGGCTGCTTTTTCTTTCATGGGCACAAAACACTTGACTCATGAGTGTCAAAGGCCCACATGGGATTAGCATCTTAAATGGTGATAAATAATTCATTAGGATGATAAACTCCCTGTTTTGAGAAATAATGACTGCTAGTTGATTTGGATACCCAATGGAAGAGAAGATGAATCAGCCCATGGCATTCTCCTGCACATTTTATGCAATTAGGCTCAAAAAGGAGACGTGGGTGTGGTGCAGAAGTAAAAAAAAAAAATCAAAATTGGATTGTGTCACATTCAGTCATACATGACCTTCTGCTATCCTCTATTTTGTACAGATTGGCTTCATGTATGACTGGTATGAGTTGACAGACAACTATATAGGCTAATGAGGCATGGATAGCAGATGAAATCACTGCAGATGTGCTCATTAAGATGCAACAGGGAGCATGTACTCATGATGATACTGAAGCAATGAAACGACGAAAGTTATTGAAGGGCAAATCAAATGCTGCTTGTCGGTGTATGACAGACGTGAACTATGATTGTTAAGAGTGGAATTTTAAATGCAATTAGCATTTTTTTCTTAATTAGCAGCCTTTATATTGTACTCTAAAACATTATTTCCTTTATGAAACTTGAGTCAAAGTTTAGAATTTATAGTAAGAAAATAATTGGTTTAAAAGCTTAATTCATTATTTGGGCAAGACAAAATATTGATCATAGATGGATGCATACCCAACCTATAATAACATTTAGAATTGTAATTACACCTTGGTATACAAAGAAAAATGGGAACATAGTAATAAGAATTCCGTACAATCGTACAATTTTGATCACTCATAGACTTTCCTATTGACAACCCATTCTAAACTGTGTCTATAAAAAGGATATTTCCTGCCATTTCCTCCACTGTAGCACACACGTACATCAGAGCTGCACTTACTGTAGATGGAGCTGAGTGGAAGCTAAATATGTATGTGTATGCCTGAAATGAATTCAAAATGGCAAACTCGGTTCCCCATGTCTCAATCATGCATCGAGCAGTAGATGGAGCCTGAATGCATCAGCACATGTTGCAGTGAACAGCGGCTTTAGAAAAGATTAGTCTGGTCTTAATAGCCCCCAAACCTTAAGGGATTTTTATTCATGCAATCAGATGGCAGTGTTATGAAAGAAGGAAGCAAACACATTCATCATAATCAATGCCGCCGAGCATCAGACACCTAAGTGACATCCTGTAGGAATAAGAACAATAGAGCATTATTATAGCTTTGGTTTTCAGCTAACCATTGAGTATTGTGTCAAAATGCCAAGCTGAGCCAGCATTCAGTTAAATAATATGTGGAAAAGCAGGCTTTGCAAGCACAATGACAACATTTTCCTGTATTTGTCCCTACATATTTGGTCAAATGCATTAAATATGTTTCAGGAAACTGTGTGTCTGCTGCAGCAAGCAGATGTTATATCATGGCTGTAATAAAGCACTGAGATTGTACAAGCAGGATGTTTGGTTTGTAGCACATGGCGGCAAAAAGCACCGGAACAGGCTTCAAGACTGCTTTGCTGCACTTACCTAAGATCTGACTGAACAGCAGCTGTTCTAGGTCACCCAGCACTGTCACCACCAGCTCTGGGTCCACCTTTAGAAAGGTCTTGTCTCCCCCTTCCTCCATCTGGCCTTTGGAACTGGACTCCGCTCCAGCCCCAGCTCCTTGTTTCTTAGCGTTGGCCTTTGCTTTGCTGGAGAGGATCTCATCATCTGACTTCCCATCCTCAGGTGCTTTACTCAGAGGCTTCACCTCAGCGTAAGGAGCACGGGGTATGCGACTCTGCTTGCTCGGGGCAGAAGGAGCAGCCAGAGGGCTAAAGGGCTTCGGTTTGCCCTGGAACAGGGAATGCTCAGATTTGGATAGATTTCGAGAGAGAGGGGAACCCCCTCCGGCATTGAGGCCACCTCCTGCTGTCTTTGGCTTGCCCATCTTGGTCTGTCCGGCTCCAGGTTTGGCCATGTCATCGCACCACTTAGGCTCATAAAGATGCAACTTTTTCTCAGCATCAGTCAGAACAGCCAGGTTTGTCATCGATCTCTGCTTTCGAAGGCTGGATGGCACTGGTATCCTGCCTTCAGAGCTACCCACCCGGTAAACCTTCAGTTCACTCCGCTGTGTGCTCTGTGGCAGTCCAGACTTTGTCCTTTTAGCAGCCATTCCAACTCCTTTGCCATCTGCTTGCCCGTATGCCTTTGTATTTTCCGTCCTCTCCATTTTCCAATCTCCTCTGCCTTTCACACTATTCCCAAGTATGCCCCCTGCATGAGACCATATAGAAAAGCATCAGCGAGGATAAATCAGGCTTCCTTATTCAGACCCCTTCTCTTTGTGCAAGAAAAACACATATATTCTTCCTTTAAGGCAATCCTCTTTCTTCTCTCTGTCTCCTTCCTCTCTTTCCTTCTGTCAGGCTGCTGCAGCTGCAGCTGTTGCAGAGCTGCCAGGCGCTCCCTTTCTCTCCTTCCTCCTGTCCTCCTTTCCTCAGTTTTTTCCGCACTCCTCCCTTCAGCACACCCTCCTGCCACTGAACCGCGCATCAGCAGAATGACAGCGGCGGCAGTCACAGCAATGCTCCCTCCTCCCCATGCTTTCTGCTGCCTCTCCCTCGCCTGAGACTCCCCTTCCACCCTGCCTCCTCCTCCTTCCCCTCATTTTTCCCCCTCTTTCTAGAGATGCTTCCCTACGCCTCGGCAGAATGTGAAATGCAAGAGGGCGATCGGGAAAATATCATCTGTAGCTTTTAAAACCAGGCACCATTCTCCCATAAGGCACCATGTTTTCTCACCATACACTCCGTTTCCTTTGTTCTTCCCCTCCCCCTTCCACACCTCCAGTACTCCCTGTTCAATACGCTCAACATGATGCATCATTTGTGATGTTAGTCAAAAGTGCTAATAGTGTGAATGGACACTAAATGATGTATGTAATTATAGACCACAGCATGTACTATTGTCACTGGCACTCCAACGACTGCAGCGTCCAGATTATCTCTTGATCCAGTCTGAGCTTTCTTATGATATCAATTCCAGATTTACAGCTGGATAAACCATATGGTAAAACATTAGCAGTGTTGTCCATCCATAAATGGAAAACCGTGTTATTTTCATGTACTATCAGCAAAGATGACTTCATTGTTTATGTAATGAATGTGATGGTGATGAAAACTGATTAAATAAATAAATAAATCTATGTTCTACCACATGAAAATAAGAAAAAAACTGGCATAGGATTGGATACGTGTAGGGCCAAATAGGTGACTTCACTCCAGCAGACTGACAGAGTGAAAATATGCACCAGTGTGAGCAAGAAACACACCCAAAACCACACTTTGGAAATATCCTCAAGCCAGTTTCAAACACATATACATACAGAGTCACAAACGTAACTGTGTTAAATGGAGAGCCAAGTATTTACAGGGTCTTTTTGCCGATATGAGTGTAATCATCGTTTTAGGTTTTTCCACAGGAGTCGTCTCTCTGGAGGACTGAGGAGACTCTGCAGTGCTGCTCCATGGAAACCACCCATCTCATCACCTGCATAGGATCTGCACCAGACCTCGCTGCACTGCACAAACACAGCTAGCTGCCAAAGAGACATTCACCTCCACCGTTAAATGCTGTGATTCAGCCAGCATGTTTTCAAGTATCCATGAAAATTAAAATTCTTTTGATAAATACACCTACACTGTTTTGTCTTTGTTTTTAATCATGTGAAAGTTGCTCTACTTCCCTCAGCATTCCAAGTGACTATGAGGAGCATGCTAAATGGTGCAAATCCACTATATGAGTGACCTGGTAGCCTCAAACTCCTAAGGGTAGCACTCTAACTCCACAATGGCCACAGCATCACACTCAACTGCCTTTACTACATTGGTTTAAAAGGCAAATGGAAAAGGCTTATGGAATCAGGAAGGTTGTGATTTTATGAACCAGTAAATTAACATTTTCTTTCTTTTTCTAATTAAAAAAAATCAAACCACCTATTTGTTAGAGTAACATTCTCTTCAGTAATGATGTTAATGTCCTCTTGACAATGGTAAAACCTTTTTTGATTCCATGACCCATGAAGAACCGGCAAAAATCAGTCCTGCAAGAGTGAGGTGCACTTTTAGAAAGTCCTAAAACCTAAAACCTCAGGCTAAGAAGGTGAACATGGTAAATAGACAACGATATCTACACACGCAGCCTTTATTCAACACACTATATAGTGCCCAAACTTCCTGTTTACAAATTTGCCTCTGGACAAAGTGGCCAATTTGTGTCTTTCACCAGCTAGTCGGCATTACTGCAGTAATGAGAAGCAGTGGAAGCAGCAAAGACAGTCGGATTCATGACATTAGGCTGCCGGTCCCCCACTACTGAGAGAGGTACATTGTGAATGATAATACAGACATCCACCAAATCCATAAAAAAAATAAAGGGTTGGCTTCAACTTGCACCCCATTTCAATGAATAAAGCACAGTGTAATATACTGACGTAACCGAGAGTCCCCATTTTTATCTAAATACTGATTTTTTTTTCTCTTTTTGAAAATTTAAATCACCACCAGTTCTCAGGAGAGACGAGGGTGGAGCTGCATGTTTCACATCTGGGTCTGATTCTTGCTCTTCAACAAGGTCATCTGAGTAATCATATGTGCTTGTGTGTGTGTGTGTGTGTGTGTGTGTGTGTGTGTGTATTCACGTCTGTCTCCTTATGCTTGAGTAGACAATTTCTAGTTTAAAACCAACATGAAGATGTCTTGGCCAGTCCTTACTAACTTCTCCAGGCCTGCTTGAGGGGAAAGACTTGGTTTTAGGGTTTAGTGAGGGTTAAGTTGGATTTGGGCAAGCACTATAGATGTATAGTAGGAAAGCTACACAGCTGTCTGTTATGGATTTTCTTTCCTGGACGGCACATGAAATCATTTCGGGGCTGCTCAGCTGCTATGATGTAATGCCTGTTGGGACATCAGGGAGACCTCCACTTGTGCTCCAAGAAGAAAAACAAGGAGAGCAACAGTGTAAATGTGCATAAAGCCACATGTAGACAAAATGAGAAGATGTGCTTTTATGTTCTAATTTATGCAACACAAAGCCTCTAAATCAAAATCTAATTGAATCATTGTGTGGTCTGGAATGTGAGCAGCTTGAAGGATGAAGAGTGAGCACACAAGTGTCTCCAAGTTCCCCTAATGTGCGAAGAAAGAGTCTGTTCTTGATTTAATAAAGCTGCAGCAAAGGTAAAACCATCTTCTCTGAGTTTAAATGCTTCCTTAAATCATCAATGTGCTCTTTTGAATCAATACTAACTGACAAGAGTAACTGTCATTGTATTTTAAATTAAGATTTCAACCAAAGATCTTAGTTAGAACTATAACTGGGTTTCTGCAGAATGAAATGAACTGGCCACTGAAACAGACTATAATTTTCCAGCTCACTTGTTGTTGAAGCAGAATGACAGTTTCACAAGATACATATCTGTGCACTACAGTCAAACACAGAATTTAAGCGCCCCCAAGGTCCATGCAGCAGGAACCAGGGGAACTCCCAGACAGGAGGTGAAAGACGATCCTCCCATCAAAACACTCCATGTCTCAGTCCTACATCTGTCCACCCTCAGCTGCAGACCACTCAGTCTCTGGTCTCTGGTCCCTGAGGAGGCGGGCTGCAGGCTCTCCTCCCTTAGACTCATTAAGATAATTAAGAAGCCAGTTAGAGGGTTTTATAAAAGCCCAGTGCGTTTAAATGAGGCCATTCTATAACTGCAGTGAATGGATTGGTTTAAACAGAAAGAATGATTTTTAACGGTGCATTTACACACAACGCCAAGTGATTTCTTTTTACTCATACAAGAAACACAACCAGCAACTAATCACCTAAGGCTACCACTAGAGCTAACTAAATTCATAGCAAAGTGTGACCAACAGGTTGAATCAAGTGACCCGCACATATTTAGACAAACCTTCTCACTGACATTCTGCCAAGCTCTCTTCCTTTTCTCCTGGTCTTGCTTGCTCACTTGAGGTTTATGCAGCAACTAGCCTCCGTTTGAGACTTTGGAAGATTTAACACTAACTGGTCTTTGCAATATTCTGCAATGTGAATTTTTCCGAGCAGCTCAAACTCAAGAGACTCAAGTGAATGAAACTAATTTCACATCTTTGACTCGCATCAAGAAAGCATCACAAAGGTTTAGTGTAGCTTAATTGTTCCCTTTCTGGTCAAACCACACTGTGACTTGTATAATAGCAGCAGTCCATCTTCATATCTTCATATCTTTATTTCAGTTCGATCTCTAAATAATTTGCCCTTTAATCTACTTAATCTGATTATCACATAACAGTCCAACGGGTAACTTGAGAGCCTTCAAACTTCAACAAGAAATCGCTAAAAGCACTGCTTATGCCCCATCTCACACATCACATTTGTGTTACCATTGCAAAGCCACACAAACTTATTATTGATGATTAGTAATTATGTGTAAATAATCGCAATAACACAATAGAGACATTAAAACAGTGACGGAGACAGCACAGGGTTAACTGTGCTGGTAAATGTGCTGTGTGATTTGAGAGTACTCCTCTGTGCCAAGAAAATGTGTTTTCCCACATGCACATGAAGAAAGAAGTGAATTATTTCAGGAAATCCTGATGCAAATAACAGGTGGTACATAACAGTATGAAGCAGTGGTTGTGAGCTGGCAGCCGCTGTGGTGAGAACAACTGCCACCCTGATGAGTCCGGCACTGAGCCACGTTACAAGTCTGGGTGTTACTGGATGCAATATAACACAACTGCACTGGGGTAATAACAGTGCTTTGTATCACCAAGTGGTTGAACTCTTTGAACTGGGGTTTCTCTGAGATTTTAAAAATGACTTGAAGACAAAAAGCCTTGAAAAACGGAAGAAAGGGGGAAAAAAAAAAAAGAATCAACTGAGTGCTTTTCAAGCTTGATTTAACTTTATGAACAAACTCCTTATTCATTTCAAAGATGATCACATTCACCTTTCACCCCATTTTAGAATTATTGCTCATTGACTGGTTTACAGCAGTGGTTTTCAATCTTTCTGCCTGGGGTGTCTCAGTTGTGAGCACTTCTTTCCGTTTTAGAAAGATGACAAGAAATAGGGAAAAGAAAGATAAAAAAAAAGAAGATACATTACATGTCCGAGCCTGGACACAAAGGGATAAAGGCTTTTTAAAGTACAGTTGTATACATCATTGCCAGATTGTCAGCACGGACAAAACATGACTGCCAGAAGGAACACAAGGAAAACATATCTCTTTAAATCCTACTTAAGTCTATAATATCTTAAGAATATGTTTGCCTTTCTTTTCTCAGCATTAGACAGTCTTTTCAACAGGATATCCACCTGAACACATTACGGCATATAAGCCACAATATAGTACAGTCCTAGTTTGGTCTAGAATATCCCGTCTTTGGTGATCCAAGAAGAAGCAGTCAGCAGTAGGAGACTGACAAAGACTCACCGAGATCACCACAGCAGATCTCCATGGAGTCAGAGGAGCAGTCGCTCAGATCATCCGGAAAGCTGTCTATGTCCTCATGGACCTGAAACCTACTGAAAAAAAACAGACAAAAACGTAGAGAAAAGGACAAAGCCAGAGTGAATTGTGAGGTATTAAATGAAACACTATAGGTCACAAAAGAAGACCTGAGGCTGTATCATTTTAAAAAAAAACAACTCGACGAAGCACTGCCCTCACCTGAACCTGAAGGGAGCAACAGTGGCCATGTGGACTTTCCCCGGCTCACTTCTTCTGCGTGGCATGTTGAAGTTCTGATGAGAAGACTTTGATTTGTCACTTGACACCTCTCGTTCAGTGGTTCCAACATCCAGGTTGGATGTGTCCTTGTGGATGTACCCCAAACCACATGGAGCCACTCCTGATATCTCATTCCCATTTGCCCCTTCAGTGAGGAGGCGAGGTCCTCGTCCCTGGCCTTGCAGGACATCAGCCGAAAGCCGGTAAAAGTCACCGTTCTCATTTGCATCGTCCACACTGCTCAGACGATACTTCCCAAAAGTCAAGTTCTTGTTGGCGTTGCGTCTTAACTGTAGGTCTTGTATCGCCTTCTGGGTCAGTGTACTAGTGTGGAGGTCAAGTGTGTCTTTAGAGCACGGGATTTCTCTCTTTGGTATTCGAGGGCTGCTGTATGCCGAGAACGTTCCATCAGGTCGCTCTGTCGATGCAGGGCTTCTACGAGGGCTTCTGCTAATCTTCTGCTGTAGCAGGTGGTTCTTTAAAGTTGTAGCCCTCAGTAGCTCTGCAGGGCCTGAGGATGCAGAGGAGGAAGAAAAGGAAGCAGGTCTTTGGGAAACATGCTGAAAGTGCAGTGTGGGAGTGGGTAGGCCTCTGGTTTGCGGTTTCGGATTCATCTTGAAGAGAGGCATCAACGTTTGCGGTAAATGAAGACTAGAGTTGGCATCTGGGATATGACTTTGATGTTCACTCTAACTCAGGCTGTTAATGGTAGGCGAGGGTCGCTGGACCAATTCCTGGAAAAGAAAGAAAAATCAAATATGATGTTTGAATTTCACATTTCTAATGCTCCAAATATAAACGCACATATTCACATATGTGCATATACATACAGTATTTATAAAAACGGAGGAATAAATAAACAAAACATACGAGAAAATATTTGCAGTGAGAGTTGGAAAGTGGAGATATTAAAAAGTGTTTCTGGTATGTGAAGGCCACCATGGTTCAATTATGCACTTGGGAAAGGGAGGGGTGAGAGGAGATGAAAATCACATTTACAATACTGCAAAAAAAGTTGATTCATATTATTACTATAAATACTGCATATCCATGTTTTATACAGTATGATTAATGGCAAGATTTAATATAATCCCAGTAGTGTAAAACAGCTGTGCACCCCAGGGTGTCTGCCTCACACAAAGTAGATTTCTAAGAACACAACCTACTGACTGAAAGTGAGCATGACTGAGGAGGAAAGAAGAAAGAGGAGAAGATAGTTTGAGGGAAGGAGCATTATACCATCATGCATCATCAACATCAAAGTAGCTTAAAAGCCTGAGAACCAGACTAGTCACCAGTTCAAGTTACTAAAACCCTGAGATCAGGAAAGTCAGTGAAAATGTTCCTGTCAAATGTAGTTTAAGTGACCTTTAGTTGCACTCTTAGGTGAGGCGGTGAAGCAGGAGATCTAAGGTAGTGAAAAAGAACATTTTATGGGTTGAAGAAGGATAAGAGGAAAAAAAATGTAATCCTCTGTTTAAGATTGGAATTTAAGCAGCACTGATAACAGATCAATAAAAAACCTCAGCAGCCTTTAAAACACAGCGTATGTTCCCACAGCTTTGGCCTCACATATTGGAGGTCCTTCAGCAAAAACCTCCAGTACAAGACGTGCTGTTAAAGCCAGTGACAGACTGACACCACTTGGCACATGCAGCAGGAGAATGGCTTCTTTCAGGCCATGCCAACACCGGCTGTCCTGGGCACAAAGTCAGTGACGGTGGGGGATTAAACCGATTTACAAACCCCACCATCACCTCCATCCTTTCATCCCACCATACACAAATAATAAGCACATCAGCACAAGATGACCATAATCTTATATGTACTGTATACTAACATGGAATGAGATATTATAGTGAAACTCTTCAGATTAGATTACATAAATATAGTATATAATATATAATAGATATATAATGTATTAGGCTGTATTGTAAAGCCATTTATTGTTGGCAGTCTTGGCAATTGGTCAGATCTAGGTTCAGCAACATTGTGAGCCCAAAGAATGAGGTCAGCTGACTACCTGATTATTACATCAATGGATTTTTTCCAAGAGGACGATGCCAGGGTTTCATCAGGCTCAAAATTGTGAAAGAGTGGTTCAGGGAGCATGAGACATCATTTTCACACATGGATTGGCCACCACAGAGTCCAGACCTTAAGCCCATTGAGAATCTTTGGGATGTGCTGGAGAAGGCTTTGCACAGTGGTCCGATTCTCCCATCATCAATACAAGACCTCTGTGAAAAATGAATGCAACACTGGACGGAAAATGATCTTGTGACATTGCAGAAGCTTATCGAAACAATGCCATGAATGAGTGCCATAATCAAAGCTAAAGGCCAGTAGAGTGTGTGTGACTTTTCTTTGGCCAGGACATATAACATTAAGCGTCCAGAATTTGGTTTGATGGTTTGGTTAAATGTACATTGTACAAATGCAAGTTTTTATTAAAGTTCGCAATTAATTGTTATCAGAAACAAAATATGATATAAAATCAAACACAAATCGAGTACATACAGCACAATCATCATATGTTTGTTTTGTGTAACCTTACCTGAATTAATAAATACCCAACTTTAATCATCTTCAACCCAGTAAAGACATGAGAAGAACAGATTGGTGCAATGCAAACCAACTTAAAAAGCATGAATCATTTTAGTGTAATAAAACTGACACCTGCATGATGCTTTTAAGTCACCCAACCTTTGTTTTCTATACCCATGACTCATGTTTCTATGACTTGGAGCCTCTCATTTAAACATGCTAACATGAAAGTACAAAGAGCTTAAAGTGCCACAGTCCTCCTCCAGACCTGGTGAGCCAAAAGGCCCTGAGTATACTCTTACAGACCAACAGCATAAACAGACAGGATCAATTTAGTCTGGTCGAATCTCCACTCTGCAGAGCCAAATTGTCTGATAAAGCACTCACAAGACGGCGGATGAGTCGACCTCCTAAATGCAATGAAACCACTTTGGAAGAAACAAACAAAGCTGTCGAAAGCTAGAAATCATCATCATCATCATCATCATCATCATCATTCACAGGATCACACTACTCTGTAAATGCCAAAACATTTCCTGTCAGAACAAAATAATAAAAGTCAACTTTGACTTGCAAATGGTTATAGCGCAGAATGAGTGCATTATCATCTCCATGATTCACTTTTTTTTAAGACTCTTGTACTTGTTTTACAAGAGGCCTGATCTCATTTCTATTTATAGCACAAAGTCCCAGATTTTCACTGTCCTCCCGTGTCTCGGCTTAGAGACAGTCACCTTGACATGGTATCAACGATACTCACACATGCACGCATTGATGTGCATGTGTGCACATCAATGGTCTGGTTTATAGTGACTCTCTCGTGTTTAGAAACAAACACTGAGAGCAGTTTTTAAGGGCTTTGAAGTTTCAGAGGTTTTTTCAGATGTTACAAAGATGTGTTTCCCAGCTCAGAATCAAACAACTCTCTTTTTTGCATTGTTTTTCCATCAGCGTCATGGTGGAGCTCAATCCATCAGACGGTCTGATAAAATAACCGCACTCTGCTGTATTTATTTCTTCGTAGTCACTTATAAGTAATTAACCATGGTCAGTAATGCTCTAAGAACAGAACAGCTTTAGGCACCCAAGTCCATACAGGTTTAAAACAATCTAAATTAGAAATAACTTATTTCAATTCTCATTGAATGGAGAACAATTTGCTTGATGAGATCAATCTTCTCCAGACATTCTACAGTATATGCTGGATTGCATATGTGCAAACATGTGGTCCTGATTGTGTGCAAAATACTTGGAAAACCCAGAACAGCAATTTCATGTTTTCATTCACTGTGGATTCACCATTTTTCTTATTCGCTGTGGTTTCCTTCCAACACATGTCTGAGGTCTAATATACATCTGAAAACCAGAGACAACGTAAACTGCATTGAACCTGGTGTAGCCTAAAGACCAAGTTTTACAACCACACAAGAAGCTACAGACTCGAGGTATATTTTGTGATATTACGCTCTCTTCAGCAGAACATAATAAACTAAATAAACTTTGCGTTGACATTTATATTGTCCTTGAGAACTTTAATCAGGCCAAAGCACAGCAACATAACTGGATTTTACAAATCCTGACAATATTTCAAATACAAGCAGACCAGGGTGTTGTATTGTAAAATCCATATACACACTAAAAACAACCTGCCACTGCAGTTCATGCAAATGCAACTGCCACAGTTCTCTGAAGTGAACTGAAGCTTGTGTAGGGAGAGGAAGGCAAAGACCACAGCAGCGCTGCACTGCGATGAGTCAAACTGTGGGCAGTTGTGGTGGACTGTCAGTCTTTAAATGGCACTGGGTCATTAGCGCAAGTGGAATCTGCTGAATATCTATTTTTTTTCCATTCATATCACAGCTGATAATAATATACATACATCTTTAGCCAGAAGGTGAGGCACTAATTAACAGCCTAAATGGTTGGAGTAGAAACCTGTGCCTCCATATGGCACACAGTGGCACCACAGAGCTCAGTTTAACACTGCAGAATCCTAACTGACCGCCTGAAATGTTGACCCATTCCATCTGTCAGGGTTGTCTTAGAAACAACCACATCAACTCATGTGAGGTCATGTTGGATCAGCATTTCTTTAAAAAGGTGCAGTCACTTGGGACGACCTCCCCAATGATGTGTCCTCTTCAGTGTCACCCACATGGAACCATGTTTATATCCAAAACCACACTTTTACCTGTATTTATACTGACACTGCAGCTGTGTATGATGTGTTCAATACAGCTTCACTTCATAAAAGATCAGCTTATTTTATAAAAATCACAAGCTAAAGAAAGCACGCACACATACAAACATTTGTCAGTTATGCATTTTTATGATTCTAGTCACACCAGCAAATAAATGAAAAAAAAAAAAAATTTCAATTAACATTGATTCATCCTTTTCTTGTCTCCTGGGCCTTTAATGAGCACAGTGTGTTTTCACAAAATAGTTTAATCTAATTTAGTAAAGTAGGGATAAACTATAAAAAACAAAACTTGTAGATTTTCCTCACTGGTTCTCACAGATAGAAATTTCACATCAAAACACAACAAAATGAAATGGTAAGATTTAATTATTTGTGATGAAGTTTGCATTAGTTCCCATTTCCTTGTGATCTTTATTTTAAGGATTCAAATGCAGCCATCGTCTCTCCTACTAGTTTATATTCTTTGATAAATATCTGGTTCAACTCAGTCAAGAGCGATGCATTTACTGCAACATGCCATTCAACAATTATCCTTCATGTATGCATAGAAGAAATGAAAATCTGGACCAGAAACAAACCACTGAGTTAAAGTTCACCACCAACACGCGTATCCATATGTGGCAGCAATTACAGAAAAAAGCAGTTCTCAGGGAAGATTTTACCTTTACTCGTCTCCTCTTTATCTAATCGCTGACAAAGCTTTATTCTGAAAGCTTAATATGATTTAACAGCATCAAATATAATAAAATATGTTTCTGGTTTTCCAAAGCTGACGCACATGTCACTGTGGGTGAGCCAAGTCTGCCACTTAGACTCGACTTTCCAAAGCAGAGACGGAGACAGACACAACGAGAGAGAGAGAGAGAGTTGGACTGAGGACTCACACGTGGCATTCACGAGGAACAAAAATGCTCCTCAGTCATCATAATTACTTTTATACATGCAGTTTGGATTTAATGTGGAATAGTTGACCACATTCATATTGATAAAAAATTAAGCAAGCAACAAATAATTGGTTGTAAAGAACAGTGGCTGTGAAAGTGTATGGAGCATGGTTTTCTCTAGGTTCCTTCCACAGCCCAAAAACATGGCAGCAGCAGCAGTAGGTTCATCTGTGCTGCCAGGCCTTCATAGAGAGAGGTTAGCTTCTTCCACCAGTAGGTGTGAATCATGTCAGGGCCTGGTGATGTTCAGCTCTTCATTCTGGACACTATCTTGGACGTCTGCCATTGTGATCTTTAATGGGTCTTGTTCTGGGATGATGCTGTGGTCTGCTTTCAGCTCCGCCAGCCACTGGGCATTAGTGTTATATGATGCCTTTTTTTCCAATATGCTCTTCCAGTATTGCTCAGTCTCAGCCCTGGGTGGGTCCGTTGTTGTCTTTACTTCTCTGCCATCGAGAGTAGACATTGGATGGGTTGGTGGATATTATCCTCTATTCTCCTGGCCTCTACCTCTCTTGTTTGTCTCTTTAGGCGGGCTATTGTATTTCCAAGGCAGCTCTTTCTTTACCACACTCTTGCCACCTTGATTTTAGCCTCTAGCCTTCTCCATGGCGCTCCTTATGGCTCATGTCTTACAGTAGCATTCCATCAGATTCCTATGATCTGCTATAGTCCATCTATACCAGTATCCCACTTGTCATAAGGTTGCCCTTGCTCCTCAACACCTAACACGGACCTTATTGACCCGAGACGACATCGGCACGCACACTACATTTCAAAAATAGACAGCTATGATGCTGCATTGTGTGGTCATAAAAAAATTATCATTAAAATTCTGTATTTAATCACTTTATGTCCTAGGGAGGACAATAAAAGTCTAGCAGGGGACCAAAAATACTTTGCAGAAATTAGTTCTTCAGCCTGACTGCGTCCCTCTGTTCCCTTCAGGATTTTTCTCTCAGCCTGCAGTCCTTCACATGATAAAAACATCTTGGTGCACTGGATGCCACTGTGTTTTCTGCATGCCTTACGCTCACATGCTCAAAAAATACTACAGTGTAGTACCCCTGTAGTAGTTGTTTACCTAAGATATAAAGTTAGGAGCAATGAAATTGTTTAAGTACACTTACATAGTGCAGCTTTAGAATGAGAAGATAAATACACAATAAAAACACAATATTTCAGAAGGAGGTCAAACACACCAGGAAAAAGGCGAAAATAACTTTGTAAGGTTGTAAAAAGTGCAAGAGAAGAAACTCAGACCATTTAGTGATGAGAATCAAGCCGAGAGATGAGCAGTTTTCTGCAGATGTCCATCAGTCCATCCCATATGCTCCGACTCAGGCAAGCAGCTGCTCTGCTCTCTTCTACTGTCCAATATGCAAAAATCGAGATGGGACAACAAACAACAGCCTTCAGCTCAAACACTACACTAGAACAAAGCATCTGTGCCTCTGTCCGATGCCTGTAACAACAAGAAGTGGGACTGCTCCCTTCCAGCTTGCATAACAATACTCTTCAGGTCCTCTGCTGCAGTTAGTGCTGGATCAGACCACTTAGGTAGCAAATGCTCTGTCTGACTTGTAAATGGTCCATTCCAGTCCAAGTCTCTCTGAACATAAGTGCCGAGCTATAAATGAGCCATAAACCTGGTGAAATACTTATAAGCTACATCACAGTCTTCTGTCTGTCACAGTCCAGCTAAGCAGGTTGATCATGCATCTTTTTGGCCTTGCACTCAAATGCTATGTTTCCACAGTTCAGTTTGGTAGAGTAAGGTACAGTTTGGCCCTGAGTCAGGCTTGCATCTCGACTGAGAACAGTACCTTTACTTGATGGTACTTGAACGAACGCAACACAACAGGCAACAACAATGGAAGACGTCCAGCAGCTCTTTTTTCCTGCTCAGTTTGTGGCTGTTTGTTTCAACAAGATGTCAAACTTTGTATGAGACTGCAAGCGTTTGCTTTGACTTCCATAAGATATTTACACAGATCGCAAGTGAGTGATGTTTTTCTGTTGCCCAATCAGCTGACTGTCTTGGGTGGAGCCACCCCGACCATACCATTTTACTCGAGTACCCCAGGGGAAGGGTACCAAAGAATGGAACTGCCGGGGCCGGTTATTTTGGTTATATTCCTAATGGAAATACAAAGAAAAATATGTACCATATTTTCCAAATCTAACCGTTCCACTCGGTAGAAGCATGGTTAAAATGTCCTGAGTCACAGCATGATCCAGTGAACTGGACTGATCTGGATTGTCACATTTATCATTGGTGGCCAACAGGACGCAGTCCACAGTGGGAAATCTGGACCAAAAGAAGCCATCTCAGAGGTGTCAGCACAGGAAAATAATGTGGTGACAGCATGTCATATAAACCTTGAGATTAGTAACTGTGCATATCCCTAATTGTGATGTGAGGACTAATATTGCAAAATGACAGACAGTCATTTGATAACACACGAAGCCTGCAGACCAAGGACACCAAAAGCAGAGGAACAACAAATACTGATGTGAAGATACAAAGCAACAAGTGGCGTGATGATGGCTTAGGTTATGTCCCCTTCTTGCTCATTTGAGCAAACTGCCTCCTCTTAACGTAAAAGCTCTCAGCTGACCATAATTTGCTTCATTAAAAAGGTGCAAAGATTAAGAATCAGTGGTTCACAAGCACAGAAGATGTGAGTGCAAAGAAGTCTTGCCAATGCCCTTCAACCCTCACAGCTTATTAAATGTGCACTTCACACTTCAATGCCTGCATGTTCTGCTTTAGTTAATAAACCTCAGTGCAGCTCAGTGAGTCATAGATACCGGTGGACAGCAAGGGAGAGAAATCAGGGTGTGTCTCGACTTTACTCAAGTGAAATATTGGCCCTCTGTGACCTCTGCTGACTGATTTATGAAACTGCATCTCCTCACCTCTCATTATTGCTAGTCAGCAGGAAGGTCTAACTCCTTTCTTGAGTTGCAAAGCAAGGCTCTCTCATCCAGCAGATGCTTTGAAATGACCACAAATATCCCATTTCAACAGGACTTTAGCTGATCATATTTGTTAAATGGGTGAATATATGCTACTGTCTATAAACAATATGAAGTACATGTAATAACTGTTACAAACACTTCTTGTGTCAGAACAACTTCCTTTTAATTTCCTCTACAAGTATGCTGAGAGATCTAGACAAAATATGCCCGTAATTGCTAAAAGAATATTAATTAGGTGCCTGCAGCCGCAAGGCATTCTAGTCAGAACTCCCTAGAGTTCTCACTAGATTGCATTGCGTTGCAAGCATCTATTGATATTCCACTGGCGTTTATTCTGCTGGATATTCCTCATCCTTCCGTTTTTCGCCGCGCTACTCCTCCCGCAGCTTTGAGAAAACCCCAACACATGTTATATCAAAACGTGCGCCTTGACCGGGAATGGTGTGCTATGATTTTTCTAAGACTTTCGCGTAACCATGGCGACAAAAATAGCGAAAAAGTGCCGAAAATTTCCCTATTAAAATGCATTGAAACGGCCAAAATTTGGAAAAAAAACAAGCCCGCTTTGGAGCATCACAGTGTCGTCATACTTTAACGTAGAAACGCGGTTGGAACTTTTAACGAGTCACAAGACTTGGGACTTTTCTGACCTAAGTCAAAGTTTTGATACATATTACGGTTTTTAAACAATCGCAGTTTACGTTTTGTACTTTTTTTCGACGCTTTCTGATTTTATAATGATTGTGTGAGTTGTCTGTGAAGTGTGTGGGCGGATCGCTAGAGTGGCCCACTCTAGCGAGATCCAGCAAAATAATCACCAAAAATCTCTAAACAAACTCCTCTCCTGCCCACAATTTCCAACCTACACTGATAATTTTTACATCAAAACGTTGCCATGGGTGTCGTGTAACCCTGTGTGTGTTTTCATGTTCATATGACTTGTAGTTTTTCTTAAAATCACCTCAAAGCGCAGAGAGTCATGGTCACACTCTCCACCCACCTCAATGTTAAAATGTCTGCTTTTGAGTTCTGGAAAAATCAAGACGAGAGTGATTTTAATACTGTGATTTCTCTGTCAATTCATGTCCGTTTGTCACAAATTTAAATGTGGGAGTTGCCGAAAGCCTCCTGACGCTCACAAACCAAAAATTTTATCTCTATCATCAACCGTTCTTGAAATATGACAACTTTAAAACATGCTGTTTTCTCTGCTTTCTCTGCTGGTTTTGGAGAGATAGAGACAAGCGTGTGTGTGCGTGTGTTTGCGTGTGTGTGCGTACGCGTGTGTAAGGAGCAGAGGGGACTTTGGGAGGGGCTTGTCAGTCTCTCTGTATTCTTCCACCCAAAACTTTGACGTCTAACTCCTCCCACAGTTTTGAGAAAACCCCCACACATGTTATATCAAAACGTGCGGCTCGACCGGGACTTGTGTGCGATGACTATTTCTAAGCGTTTCAAGTAACCATGGCCACAAAAATCGCAAAAAACTGCCATATAACTTCTCTCTCCTTTAAAACTTAAAAAATATGTCCAAGTACTTCCAAGGTGGATTGGATCCAAATCTCCGGCCATATAACTTCCACATGCCGCAAGAACTGCAGGCACCCTCGAAATTTCGGCACGGAATTGCCGATCTAGTTTAATGACTGACATTCTTTCCCTGTGGAGAAAAAGGGACTTTAACTTGATTTAATTTAATTTGGGCCACTGCTGACCACATTATAGAATCACTTGTTTTAACCATTGCTGAGCTTGATTAATCTGGCTAATTATACTGATTAGAGACACAACTGCAAAATTAGGCTAAATTAGGTTATCTTTGCTGAAATAGCACAGACTAAGGCCTGGCCCTGAGCCACAGAGGATTAAACACTTAACACCGGTGATCATAACGCTAAATACATAAACCAAACTGACAGATAGTTGCTAAGCAAACTAAACAAATGTCATATTGTGAAGTCATGTCACCTCTTCCAGCTTTTCTTCCTCACCTGAAAACTTGGCCAACACTGCCAACAGAAGCATCACAATTCCTGGCTTCAGGTCAGTTTAAATGCAAGAAGAGATTGTGCTGCATTCCTCCATGAGATTCCCATAAGCAAAAAAACACTTCTCTGTGTGATGGATGGTCTTTAGCTCAGACCTATCCCCGTCTTTGATTTAGCTTTGCCTCTTCGTCCTCGTCTCTTCCTCTGGATTAAATCCATTGAGTCTGTCTCTCCATTTGTTACCTCCTCTGTTCTCCCTCTCTGTCATGAGCACACACTACTAGCCAAGGCGGATGTCAACAGAGCAGAAACAGAGGGCTACTGTTGGCCAGTGGCAAGCTATAAATAAGCTTCTTGGGTTCATCATTGTCTGTTCCTATGATGTTGAAGAGCCCTACGGGCTTGGGGAGACGTAGGAGAGCAGAGCAAAAGAGCAGCACTATGCTGGCGTTTACGTTTTTCAGTCTCCCTATCACTTTCACCTTCTCCTCTTATAGTGAGATATCCAAGCCGTGCCGAAAGTGCTAACGTCCATAATACACTTAGCACTGAGAACACATGAGAGTGGGTCTTATTTTGCAGAGCAGCGCAACGACATTAGTTACATGAACCTCCCATCATACATCGAGCATAATAGTAAGGTCACGTGTGATGTAGTCTAATAAAACATGAGACAGAGAGTCTGTGTATCTGTTGAATGTCACAGGACACAAGATCACTTGGAAAATGCCAACACGCCCTCAGTAATAGTAGTAGTACCAGTACTATACATACAGTGTGCCTTGTATAAAAAGCAGCAAAGGCAGTGGTGTCACAATATCGGGAAATTGCATCACTTACTGTACATACAGTATAAGTTAATCATTCAGTAACATGAAAGTGCGAGCAATAACAAAACACGTTTGGCTTAAACTTGGATTTAAGGGTCTTTTCTTAAGAAAAATAGTGTAATCTACTGATCTCCTTGGACTCCTTCTCCTCTCTGGTGTCTTTGTCCGCTGTCCGTGCATAAACCAAGATCCATAGTTGCAAAATTAAGTGAACAAACCCAGCGCTTTTTTTTTAAATTTATTTATTAAAAAGGAGCAGATTGGTGGTGTCGACAGTTTTGACTGTTAGCGTTGCTGCCTGTAATTGTGTGCTAATTGGGTACAAGCTGTGCTGACTTGAGTGAAAAATATTGGATGCTAGTTGCTCCTGAGCAGACGTGGAGGCAGATATGAGATATGAATTTGTGTATAGAGTTTAACATAGACTTCAACAAATTCAAATCATGTGTCAAAACAGGAGGGCAATGTTTATATTTTGGGGGGACGGGGTGTTATTTTTATTTTTGATTCATAGCTTGTAACCGAATCGTGTTGGACTAATAAGTGTAAATTGTTTGCTTATCATATATATCTAGTGCATTGAGTAAATAGCAAGAGCAAATTATTAATTTGCTACTTTAAATACTGATTTCCCCCACACATGAAGGCAGCAACTGCGACTACCTCCCTGAGTGTTTTCGAAGGTCATTCATGGGTGGAGCGTAGAGAGGGCTTCAGCTAGATGGTTGTTATTTGCTGATGTCAATGATTGTTAGTCCATTGAGTGCTGTTAAGAATTCAACAGATTAAAAATGTATTAATTAACCAACAATGTGCGTTTCCTGTCATTAGTGAGGGATTTCCCTGGACCTGATGCTGCATGATTAAGATCTGACGTATCAACCAAAGCACTAAATTACCAGAGGCTCCCCTTCACTTTCACCTTCTCCTCTTATAGTGAGATATCCAGGCCGTGTGATCACTGCTTTTCAAATGTGTCTCTTATTTATTGTTAATGATTAACCATTAACTATGGTTTATTAATCCATTCAGTTACCAGTTAAGGAAAATGCATTACATTTTCAAACTTATAAAAAGGCAGACTCTCTGCATGGCTGGAACACTGACCTTTTGACTTCATGGACCTCACTCACAGGGCTGGCCCTATACATTTTGCTGCCCTAGGCGAGATTGGGATTTGGTGCCCCCTACCGTTTTCCTCTGCCCACTTTCAGTGGTTTCTAGGAAACCACATTTTTAAGTAACTCCTCAGACAAACACAGCTATTTTTCCATGAGAAAGTGAAATATGTATAAGAACGTCAGACAGTCCTGCCGACGATAACGAGACTAACACATTACCAAACAAGTGATAAAACACTACATAGTATGGTAGTCAACAGAAAAGTGTGCACACTGCAAGCACAATTTGCAAAATGTACTGTAATAAATTATAGTAAATGGTCATAAAAATAAAACATTGTTTGACATATCTGGTCTGGACTTCCATATAAAGTACTTCTCAATTTCTTCTCCTGTAAGAAAGTGGGAAGTCTCAGTGTGGTCATGGTGGCTTTTGGCACATCTGGGAAATGATGCATTTCCAAGGCAGGTCCCTCCATTCCAGGTCTGACTGTCCATTGCAGCAGCAGCAGAACCACACCCATTGAGAACTTCACTCAAGTTCTGAAATCTAAAAATGCATTTCTCTATATGCACCTGAAGGCATCGACCTTTTCATTGTGAAGAGCCTCCGTTCTTGAAATTTGTCATTTCATTTTGTTTACTTCAGGTTTCTGGGCACTGCTAACGCTCTTTTTCTTTTTTTCTGTCCTAATTATCATTAAATAATTACGTATTGTTCATTTGTAAGTAAGGCACTCATGGGTGCTACAAGTTTGAGCAACTTGATGCATGCGTTCCTTTCACCAAACACTCCCAAGTCCACCAGTAACTACTCCTACTGCCTTTCCTCTCATTTCCTTCCCTAAATCTCACTCCCTCTGACACAGTATGTGCCGACTCCTCCCTCAGTTCAGTGTGGTGTCCACTCAGCCTCCTCTCATCAGACCTTCTCTTCATCAGGCAAGTGTCTCTTCTCAACTCACTCAACTCTTGTGATCAACGAACAAGCACAGAAAGAAGCAGCAGCTTTTCAACCTCATGCCAGGTGAGTAAGAGTTGAGTTCAAAGTGGAATTTGTTAGGATAGAGAAAAGACATGTTTCTCTGTTTGTTACATACATTTAATCTATAATAATCTAAAGAACACTTTTTCTTTGGCTGTTTGAAGGATTACATTCCATGACAATGGCAGGCGGTTGAAATGCCTAACTTTACAACTGGAAAACATCCTGCTATTGTTTTGGACCACATGGGTGTATTTTCATCAGTCAGATTATGAAAATAAATTGAAAATGTGCCAATCCACTGGCAAGACAACTTTTTATGAATAAGTAAACTATGAAATGAAAACATTTTTTTTTACATAATTTACTATTTTAAAAGGTCTGCTTAATTGCACATACCCATAAAACTGTTGGTACATCTAAGGATTGTTACCATGTGTGATTTCAAAGTAAAATGCAGGGAATTTCCTGTTTATCCAAACAATCGAGTTGGGCAAAATAACAGTTATAATCTCAAACCATGAAAAACATTTAACTTTTGAAACTAAGAGGTGAAAGTCGTGCGATGTCCATTCAGAGTGTATACTGATGTCATTTCAGTTCAGTGATATCTAAGTCAAATTAGCAGGCACTTTGCATTTTACAGTCAGGTATAAAGAGTTCTGTAGGAGCAGCCTGAAGACCCGGGGAAAAGAGGGAAGGAAAGGAGTTTTGTTTCAAAGCGAACTTGTGCTTCTCCTTTTATAGTTATTGTCGTATGCAGCCTGAAGCGTTTCAGATGGCCTCAGTCTGCTGAGCAACACTGTACATTAGACAAACAGCGACTGAGAAACGTAAACAGCCGCTTCTCTGTATCTGCACAGAATGCCTTTCGGAGGAGGAAACAAGTGTGGCTGCTGCCAGAAAACTGTCTACTTTGCTGAGGAAGTGCAGTGCGAGGGGAAGAGCTGGCACAAGTCCTGTTTTCGATGCAGTAAGTACTCATGCTCTCAGGTAATTGTCTCTGTTTGTCGAACGCTTCTATTCACAAAGTAGTACAAAAAGTTCCATGAAGGAATGCCGAGTATTTGGCGTCCGGGAAGCAAAGTGAGCACCCACAGGTTTTCACTCAGACATCTAAGTCCTTATTAAGATCCAGTGGACGCTATGTTTTCCTAATATGGTAGAGGGAGGTAGACAAACCTCCCTCCCCTCCAGCACAGACAAACAGCCATCTGGGCCAGCACAGCACATAGTGGGTATGCCTGCATTCCACTTTAAACTGTCATGCATAGTCTGTGGTAAACTTGCAGCTAAATGTTTGTGAACAAATGCCAATGATTGCTTTCCTTAAATCACTCTTGTATACTCCAGTCTGAAGACAGGAGAGTAGATTCATGCGTATAATTTGTTCTATTTTTTTCTTTATTGTAAGTGGTCTGTAAGAAGAACTTGGACAGCACAACAGTGGCTGTCCATGTGGATGAGCTCTACTGCAAGTCATGCTATGGCAAGAAATACGGGCCAAAGGGGTATGGATTCGGAGGTGGAGCTGGCACTCTGAGTATGGACACAGGAGAAGGACTTGGAATCAAGCCTGTAGTGTGAGCAAAGCATCAATCTCCACTTAACTTTGGTTCTTTAAGGTTATTTAGAGCATCATTTATCAAACTTGCGTGCAAACCAGTGCAGATTCAGGTGCAAATATTGCCGTATGCCAAGTCTTGCACGTATGTCACTCAATCTTGGCATACACCTGATCAGGCTTTGACGAATGCGGCGGCTGAAAATTATCCGAATTTGAATGCCACGCCCCCATATATTAATGGTTTTGAGACCTTGTTCCTTGAGTTTATGACATTGAAATGATTTGTTAGCCTGAAAAGTGGGATCAAAGGAAGTCAAAAAGGAAAAAAAAAAATTGGACCTCAAAATTGCCACCAATTATGTTGCTGCACTTCCACAGCAATTTCAAACTTGAGTACACCTCGTCTGATCTGGCGTGAAATTTGATTGTGTTCATCAATATCGATATGTCACGCCAACATCCATATTGATGAATGCCGTGTACACACCCTTTTTTGGTGTATGCACATTTGATAAATGAAGGCCATTATGTCAAGATCAAAAGTTATAAAAGAGGGATGAAACATAAAATGTTGCCATATTTCTATCGCCACCTATCTTTTTTTGGAACAGACAAGCTCCTCATCAACCAACAAGTAACCCCAACACCTCCAAGTTTGCTCAGAAAGCAGGAGGCTCTGATGAGTGTCCTCGATGTGGCAGAACAGTATACGCAGCAGAGAAGGTTGTCGGAGGAGGCAACGTAAGACAAATCAGACAAAAAATTTTTTCAGTCCTCTGTAAATTGTTTGGACCAAACCTCATTCTTTGCTCTCTCCTCAGTCCTGGCATAAGGGATGCTTTCGTTGTGCCAAATGTGGCAAAGGACTGGAGTCCACGACCCTTGCTGACCGAGATGGGGAGATCTACTGTAAAGGTCTGAGTGGATATGTATACTGTATTTTCCAGCTTTTTTTGTTACTTATTCATACAGTAAAAAAGCAAAGTTTGGTCTACGTGGTTACCACGGTTACTGGGGCAAGAGAGACATTGATTGTGACAATCCCAAACCTGGATAAATTGCATCACGAAGGGCATACAGTGGGAAAAATCTCAGTCACTCATACCTCTAACGTATTTCATTACAATTTGAGTAATGTGGAAAAAACATCACACATGGATTCACAAATCATTTCCTAAACAAAACATCTTTTACAATGACAAATGTGTATAATTAAATCAGACAGCCAGTATTTCATCAATGTTTGTCATTCACAGGCTGCTATGCAAAGAACTTTGGGCCCAAGGGTTTTGGCTTTGGTCAGGGTGCAGGGGCTCTGGCTCATTCCCAGTGAAGCCCAAAAGGACCGACATGTGGTGTGCTCTGATATGTCATTCACTTCCAGGATCCAGTCCCCATCTTATGTTACTCTGCCCTTTCACACCCGCTGCAGCAACAAGGAACAACAAAGGCAGACAACAAGCAGTTTCACCTGCACTTTACAGTTTCTTGCAAATCTATGTCTTCTAACTTTATTTCCAAAGCATTTAATCTGAGCTGTCCCTCCCAGTCTAATTCTGTCCATCATGGTCTCTCACAATGAAAATGTCAGCATCTTCATCTCTGCCATCTCCAGCTCCACCTCCTGTCTTTTAGACAATGCCACTGTCTCCAAGCCATACATCATGGCTGGCCTCACTACTGTCTTGTAGACCTTCCCTTTCCCTTTTGCTGCTGTCCTTCTGTCACACACTCCTGGCCCGGTGGTAAATAGAACACACACCAGTCATACTACAAGTCCCATAATGCACTGCAGTAGATGCTGGGCAGGTCATGGTTTTATGTTAGTTTTTAATTCTTTCCTAAAATCACACCAGTTTGTTTACATTTGAAATATTCTCATTTTGCTTGACAGTAATGTTAATAAGAATGATTTAAACTTGTATTTGTTTCGAAAAACATTATGGTCTGGCTGTTTAAAGTCACATTTTTGATGAAATCATAAGTCAGTTTTAGTTGTTAAAAATGTTAATCCTGTTTGGCCTGCGACTTAGACCATGCTTCTGTGATATTGCGTATCTTTAAACTAACCACTTAACAAAAAGAAAAGAAATCAGGCGACCAACTGTCTAAAGTTGTACAACCTGTCTTCAAATATGCCTTGTTGCCAACACACAAAATAAACCTCAGGAAAAAAAAAATGGTGGGCATTTATGTGGTCTTCAGTGTTTTTATTATTTGGCTGTCCTCCATTTTGAACAGCGTCCAGTTACCAGACAAGGACGTGACGTGAGCCAGAGAATCTCTAAGCTGATAGGTTTTTGTGTCATTGCACATTGTTTAAAAATAAAAGTTCCTTTCTCTTGCTAATGGTGTTCCCAATTAAACGCAAAACTCCCTGACATATTGTTTTCTTACATGGAACCTCTGCTTGGGCTTTCTTACATGAAACAAAAGTTGAAAATTGTGGAATGTAAAGGTAAAGTTTATATTTAAATGACGGCGTAACAACAACCAAATGAATGTACCCTACCTTTGATATTAATTTGACTTTTAAGTTTGAACAGAAATGATGATAGATTGTGTTGTCATGATGATGTCAAATTAAAGGGCGCACGCACGCGCACACACACACACACACACACACACACACACAGACACAGACACAGACAGACAGACAGACAGACAGACAGAGACAAGCAGTGGCATGCACAGGTAGACACTGGGTGGTGCTATAGCACCTGCCACTGCCCTCTGGACCAAGCAAGTGCCCTTTTGAAAGTTTGTTGTTATTTTAAACAGTGTATGTGGCCAATGCTGACATGATCATCTATAAATTCTCGACGATTAAAAGTATGTGATAATATTGCCCCTCTCTTCCTTTGTCAACGTAAACGCGCAGAGCGGGCACAAACGGAGGCGCGTTGCAGCAGCAGTGCACATCTGTGCAGTCAACAGCAAAGTTTAGAATAGACGTGTGCACACTGCAAGCACAATTTGCTAAATGTACTGTAATAAATAATAGTAAATGGTCATAAAAATAAAACATTGTTTGACATGTCTGGCCTGGACTTCCATATAACGTACTTCTCAATTTCTTCTCCTGTAAGAAAGTGAGAAGTCTCAGTGTGGTCATGGTGGCTTTTGGCACATCTGGGAAATTATGCATTTCCAAGGCAGGTCCCTCCATTGCAGGTCTGACTGTCCATCGCAACAGCAGCAGCAGCAGCAGCACCACCCCCATTGAGAACTTCACTCAAGGTCTGAAATCTAAAAATGCATTTCTCTATATGCACCTGAAGGCATCAACCTTTTCATTGTGAAGAGCTTCCGTTTTTGAAACTTGTACTTTCAGTGAGCATAGTTGCAGGCCAGCAAAACATGTAAAGATCAGGTTTCTGGGCACTGCTAACTCTCTTTTTCTTTGTTTCTGTCCCAATTATCATTATATAATTAAGTATGTTCATTTGTAAGTAAGGCACTCATGGGTGCTACAAGTTTGAGCAACTTAATGCATGCGTTCCTTTAACCAAACACTCCCAAGTCCACCAGTAACTACTACTACTGACTTTCCTCTCATTTCCTTCCCTAAATCTCACTCCCTCTGAGTATGTGTCGACTCCTCCCTCTTCGTCTCTTCATCAGGCAAGTGTCTCTTCTCAACTCACTCACTCATCTCTTCTGACCAACAAACAAGCACAGAAGCAGCCTTTCAACCTCATTCCAGGTGAGTAAGAGTTGAGTTTAAAGTGGAATTTGTTAGGATAGAGAAAACTATATGTACATGTAAGTTTGAGACATGTTTCTGTGTTTGTTTCATAAATGTAATCTTTAATAATCTAAAGTTAACCTTTTCTTTGGCTGTTTGAAGGATTAAATTCCATGACAATGTCAGGCGGTTATATAGAATAGAATAGAGATCATGGTCGCAAGTTCAACTCCACCCCTGGCAGGTTGTACTCAATTCCCTTGTAAGTTGCTTTGGATAAAAGCATCTGCTAAATGACATGTAATGTAAATGCCGAACTTTACAACTGGAAAACATCCTGCTGCTGTTTTGGACCACATGGGTGTATTTTCAGCAGTGAGATTATGAAAATAAATTGAAAACAACATTTTATGAATAGAACATCCAAGTAAACAATTTGGCAAAGAAGAAATGACCCCGAAAACTAATTTTTTAACATTTAATTTACTATTTTTAAAAGGTCTGCTCAATTACACATACCCACCAAACCGGAATTTCCTGTTTATCCAAACAATCTAGTTAGGCAAGTTATAATCCCAAACCATGAAAAACCTTTAACTTTTGAAACTAAGAGGTGAAAGTCGTGCGATGTCCATGCAGAGTGTATACTGATGTCATTTTAGTTCAGTGATATCTAAGTCAAATCAGCAGGCACTTTGCATTTTACAGTCAGGTATAAAGAGTTCTGTAGGAACAGCCTGAAGACCCGGGGAAAAGAGAGAAGGAAAGGAGTTTTGTCTCAAAGCGAACTGGTTCTTCTCCTTTGATAGTTATTGTCGTATGTAGCCTGAAGTGCTGCAGATGGCCTCAGTCTGCTGAGCAACACTGAACATTAGACAAATAGTGACTGAAAAACGTAAACAGCCACTTCTCTGTATCCGCACAGAATGCCTTTTGGAGGAGAAAACAAGTGTGGCCTCTGCCAGAAAACTGTCTACTTGGCTGAAGAAGTGCAGTGCGAAGGGAAGAGCTGGCACAAGTTCTGTTTTAAATGTGGTAAGTATTCATGCTCTCAGGTAATTGTTGTCTCAGTTTGTTGAATGCTTCTATTCACAATTCAACTTGTTCCATGAAGGAATACCGAGCATTTGGCATCTGGGAAGCAAAGTGAGCACCCACAGGTTTTCACTCAGACATCTAAGTCCTTATTAAGATCCAGTGGAAGCTAGGTTTTCCTAATATGTTAGAGGGAGGTTTTTTGTTTTCCCGGTGGGCCGATCGATTCTTTAAAAAAAAGTACAAAAATGACAGAGATGTTTGCTGCAGGGGCCAGCCTGGCGGGGACCAGCACAAACACACAAGGGCTTGCGTGTTTGTATGTACATCAATGGGGCGAGTTGGCACAGTATTTACGCGCGGATTATAATGGGCCAGTCTGGACCAAATTTTTGTCCCAGTCCACCCCTGCACAGACAAACAGCTATCTGGGCCAACACAGCACATAGTGGGTATGCCTGCATTCCACTTTAAAATGTCATGCATAGTCTGTGGTAAACTTGCAGCTAAATGTTTGTGAACAAATGCCAATGATTGCTTTCCTTAATTCACTCTTGTATACTCCTGTCTGAAGACTGGAGAGTAGATTCATGCATATAAATTGTTCTATTTTTTTCTTTATATTAAGTGGACTGTAGTAAGAGATTGGACAGCACAACAGCGTGTACCCATGAGGATGAGCTCTACTGCAAGTCATGCTTTGCCAAGAAATTCGCACCAAAGGAGTAAGGACACAGGAGGACGTTAAATTCAGGCGACCAACTGTCTAATGTTGTACAACCTGTCTTCAAATATGCCTTGTTGCCAACGTTCAAAATAAACCTCAGGAAAAAATGGTGGGCATTTATGTGGTCTTCAGTGTTTTTTTGTGTGGGTGTCCTCCATCTTGAACAGCGTCCGTTTGCCAGACAAGGACGTGACGTGAGCCAGAGAATCTCTAAGCTGATAGGTTTTTGTGTCATTGCACATTGTTTAAAAATTAAAGTTTCTTTCTCTAGCTAATGGTGTTCCCAATTAAACACAAAATTCCCTGACATATTGTTTGATTACATGGACCCAAAGTTGAAAATTGTGGAATGTAAAGGTAAAGTTTATATTTAAATGACGGCATAACAACAACCAAATGAATGTACCCTACCTTTGATATTAATTTGACTTTGAAGTTTGAACAGAAATGATGACAGATTGTGTTGTCATGATGACGATGTAAAATTAAAGGTTTACTTAACACACACACCATGAGAGACAAGAGATGAATTCAAATGACTTTCAGAGGCCAAAGTATCCCCAGACCACATTCAACGTTTGATAAGCATCGACTGGGGGGTAAATTTTTGGACGCAATAATAAGAGTCGAGGGTGTCGAATACAAAGTCCACAGGATAATCCTGTCTGACTGCAGTCCTTACTTCACGTAAATACATTTAATATTTTGCACTTTATATTTAATCTGAAACAACTCACTTTAAACTATGGGGCAAGTTGTCTTTCAGCGGGAAAGGTTGAAGGTACGATTCCCGGCTCCACTAGTTGACATAGCAACAAAAAAAAATAATTCACAGACCATCATGTGGAGGAGTTAGTAGTAGACAATGATTTGAGAGTGTTTTTTTTTTTTTTTTAAGTTTTAATGCTTTTATACATCGAAAAAGACTTTGACTGCCTCTGGTTTTTCTTTTATCTTGATCCACAGTGCTCTCTTCCAGTTTCAGTCGCCCGTTGACATTAAGGTTTCAGACATCAACGGCCTGTCCACTGACATAATGGAGCTCATTGTGGAGTACGCATATACCAGCCAAATTCATGTGACAAAGGACAACGTGCAGGACTTAATGCAAGCAGCTGATATGCTCAGCGTGACAGCTGTTGCAGAAGCATGCTCAGACTTCCTCTGTGAGCAGATTTCACGAGAGAACTGCATTGGAATGTGGCAGTATGCTAAATTCTACTTCTATACTGAGCTGAGGGACAGGGCTTACCGCTACATCAATGATCACTTTGATGAGGTTTTCCCCTGTGAGGAATTCCTATATCTCTCTATGCAAGAGCTAAGTGCAATCCTTGGTAGAGATGATCTAAATGTGAGGAAGGAGTACATAGTGTTTGAGGCCATCCTTCGCTGGATAGAACACAACCCTGAAGAGCGAGAAAGGCACATTGTTGACCTTTTGTCTAAGGTACAAAAAACATTCAGTCATGATATTTTTAATCTATGTTGAGCCTAGATTCGCCAATTTATTTTGAATTTAAGAACACCAGTAGAGTCTATACATGCCACTGGCCCTTTAGGTTTAATCAACAGATTATGTCCTCTTGTTTTTGTTGTAGTTCCGGATGGCCTTGACAAGCATAGATTACATTCAAACAAATGTGTTGTCCAATGAGCTGGTGGAGACCAATGCAGAGTGCAAGCTAATGGCCACTGATGCCATCCACACCATTGAGTACATTACCCAAACACACAGCATGTCTTTTTTACGCAACACTCTTGCACGTCCTCGTCTGCCCAATGCAATCATGTTGGCCACTGGGGGCTGGCGTGGTGAGAACCCCGTTGAGGCCATTTGTGCATACGATATATTTAGTGACAGCTGGGTCAGTGCACCATACAATTTGGAGTATCCGCGGGCCTATCATGGCACCGTCTTTCTCAAAGGGTACCTTTATTGTCTAGGAGGCTCTGCACGGGAAGAGTATTTTAACAGTGTGAGCAGGTTGGACCTACGCACACACAGATGGGATGAGGTGGCACCAATGTACTACAGCCGCTGCTATGTGAGTTCAACAGAGCTCAACGGGTTCATCTATGCCATGGGAGGCTTTGATGGCCACTCTCGGCTGAACAGTGCCGAGCGCTACAATCCTGATGCCAACCAGTGGAAACGTATCGCACCCATGCACCATCCGAGGAGCGATGCCAGCTGCACAACACTACATAATAAGGTTTGCGAAATGAGAGCAGATACAGAAAAATAACAGTAGTGTGAACAGTTCTAGCTCATTTGCTGTCTCTTTTCATGTCCAGGTTTACATTTGTGGTGGGTTTGACGGGAATGAATGCTTGCAAACCGCTGAATGTTACAACCCAGAGACCAACCAATGGACAGTAATTGCCCCAATGAACGAAAGGCGTAGTGGAATTGGAGTCATAACACTTGCAGATCAAATCTATGCAGTACGTACAAAACACTGCAATTCAAGCATGCCAAATATTGTCTTTTCTGTTTTCATCAACTGACCAAACACTAACACTGTTAGTGACTGATCCATGCCACTAGCCATGTTTAGAAGTACATATTAGCCATATATTGATGTAATACTTTTCCTTTGACAGGTTGGTGGTTGTGATGGGACACACCGTCTGAACACTACCGAGGTCTACAACCCACTGCATAACACCTGGAACCTTGTATGCCCCATGATGACCACTCGCAGTAACTTTGGCGTCGAAGTGATTTACGATCAGATCTTTGTTGTTGGTGGATACACGGGTACTGGCACCACCAGTCAAGTTGAGTACTATGACAGTACAGTGGATCGGTGGTATGGGGCCTCTGAAGTGACGTACCATGGCAGTGCACTGAGTTGTTGTGTGCTGTTTGGACTCCCCGACATTACTAGTTATGCTGTCCCTCGTGACTCCCTGCCTTTCATTTAATTTGGGGTTGGTATGGTGTTGTCAAAGGAGTAGCATGCTGATGCCGTGTGTTGAAAAAGAAAAAGAAAAAGAACTTCTGAGAAGGAAAGAAACAGAGGCAATATTGCAACGTTAAGGATGCCAAGAGCCATAAAACATCAAAGATGGAAAATACGTCATGTGACACAATTTACTTGGGTAAGTATATATAGAGAAACGAAAGGGAAGGAGGCAATAATGCCAACTGCCACAAAAAAAAGATGAAGCAGTGAATGCATTTTTCGAACCTCAGAACCGACAAACATCACCATACAACGGATCACTTCCAAAAGGGCACCACTTAGTTCATCTCTCAAAAGTAATTCAACATGCCAGTATCATAAGAATGACAAGTCAGTGAGTCACTGTTTACACAGAATTACAACACAGTCGGCACACATTCTCTACCCATTTATGGGTGCATAGAGAATTGTTTGGTTATTGGTTAATCGAACACTTCAACACTTTCAATAGTGAAAATCATGACACAAAAAACTCAAAATAATATATGCTTGACAGATTGACAACTGGTTCAACCAATATGCATGTAACCCTTGTGCCTGCAACAAATTCCTCCCATGTTCTGGACGGTAAAATTATCCAGACAACCATTATATCATATTTTGATCTAACATAAAATGAATAACGCAGGGATCAGCGGACAATTACACATAATCATGTGGATGAATTTGCCAGTCCAGCCTTCTGTATGAAAGACTGAGGAATTATGTTAATGATGTGCAGTTGTGCAGAAATGGTAAAATTAGCTTAAACAAGTAGTTCGTATTATGTCCATTTCTGCTGTGACTAGTGATTTATGACTACCAAACTGGTACCATTTTTGACATTTAAAAATCTTAGTGATATTCAAAAACAGTGCAAAGGGTCAGAGGATCCATGCGTGATAGTCTGACTTCATAAATAATACATTTTATTTAGTATACTATCCTGTATTAGAAATAAAACCCACAAAGTGCCTCACAAAAATACATTTTTAAGTTATATTCACAAATATAAAACTTAAGAGACTTAAAACGCAGGGTTTTGTGAAGATGAGGGGATTTCAAGATGTGTTCTGTGGAGTTAAAAACAACTCTCACATACATTGGCATGAGTACTCAGCTTTCCCAATTGCATTTTCTGCTTAAATTCATTTTTTTGTGTTTGTGCATGAATGTTTTAAATTGTAAAATAAAAAAAATATATATATACACACACGTTAAAAAGGACCCGAGTGTAAGATTTAGGACAGTGCGTTGGCAAAAATTGAATATTCTATCCCTATAAGCCTACATCATTTAGGCAAGGGACTTGCTTTACAGAGGCCATTATTTCTGCAACAGCCTGAACAGACAAACTCTGTCTGGAGGATGAACAAAAGCCAACTTCCTTTCTGGCACACAGAGCCACCACAGTTCCACAACATGCATGGGAAAGATAGGGGTGAGCGGAAGAGTCCTACATATGTTATAATCTGCAGTCTCACCATTAGATGTCATTCACGCCTATAAAGTGGACCTTCAACAAGCTACTTTGTTGAAAACTGAAACATTTCTCTCTCTCATAGATCAGGACCCTCACCTCGCTGACTGGCTCAAAATCTGGCTGGTGGAGATTTGTGCATCCAACCAAGGTAATATACAGTATTTTTCAGGATTTTCAACTTCTCTTTCAAACGGTCTCCTCTGACCAGAGTGTACAAAAGAATGTCCTTTGTCCTCAAGACTAGTGGTTCCAGACTAGTGGTTCCAGTCAAGAGTTTGTTTCACATTTCCTGTCGTGTCAGACATTGAAAGTTGGAGGCAGACTTTGCTTTGTTATTGATTCTGTTCCTAATAGTTGGCAGAGGCTGGTGAGTTCAATGGCCTTAGAATTCCTTGTTTTTGTTTTTTTTTATCTTGGTGTCATCGAAACCGTGACCTCCGGCTTCCACTGTAATTTGCGGCCGAGTGTGAAGTAGCTAGGGTAAGGATTGGCATATATAAGTGTGAGGCAATCTTATCAGCCAAATGGTGGAATGCCTTTTTCAAATAGGGAAGGAGCCGCTGGCCCCAATAAAAGAGATATCTCGTGGTCTTATTCATGAATGAGGGGAAAATGGAGTGGAAAGTGGACAGACGGGGTTGCATTCACAGTGATGCCGAGACCATAATGGATATGTATTCGTATAATTCTTCTGTAATACTATAAAAAGGCTTGCAGCCTCATCATTCCCACTTTCAGGTCTAGCTATAATTTACAACTTCAACCTCAACGGGAGAGTGAAGCAGATATACAAGATGAAAAGCTTGTATCTCATCCTTTCTTTTAAGTACCGTAACCAGATTTATGGAAAAGACAAAGTCATCACAACACACAGGGTGAGAAATGACAAGTTTGGAAATACTGAAAACAATGTTTTCCTGTGATTGGTGCAGATAAAGTTCAGAAGCAACAAGATCGGCTCCAGTCACAGGAAGCACACGATTCAAGGCTGCAGCTCGGTGTTCTCATCTACATCCCCCGGTGAGAAGTAGGGCTGTAATCAACCACAGAAATTGAAGCCCTGAAATGTCGACTCAAAAATCGACTAGAAAAGTGAAATGAGCACTTGGACATGTGATCGCACCAACAGACACACGTATGTGTTTACATTTTATTTCAGAAGCATAAACAAAGACCAGTACGCAGCTACTACCGCAGAGAGGCAGCATCACATCGTTTAGTTGTGCAGTCTCCACCAACTGTACACTGGAAACCACATTCCTGCTTTAAAACCATGGTTTAGCATTGTTTGCAGCTATTATCCTAATCAGCACCGAGGGGGCCCTGCAGCCTCAGGGGGAGGCAGCTCATTTACAACTGTACTCATCTGGGAGGAAAAAACAAACTTGGTTTGACCTAAAAATTAAAATAAAGAAAACAAGTCTGCCAACATGAATAAATGGTAGAGATGGTTCTACCTAAAGTTTTAAATAGTTGTGTTAGGAGGGACCAAGGGATTCTGTCATGTTCTTTTCTTCATCACTCTCTGTATGTCTATAGCCACATCATCACAAAAGGTAAGACCCTGTTTCTTTCCTGCAATAAATCAATAAAACTACATTTATTCTGAAATAATAGCTTTAATACACTGATTTTGTGCTTCAGTTAAGGTTGCGCTGGTTTAAACAGAAAAATGGCTTTTGATTTGCCTTTTACCAAATTCCACTAAGCAAAAAAAGATTTCAACAAGTGACTGATCACTGTCATGTAACATGACATCATTTTACTGTATAAATGTGGGCAGTATTTTGCCACCCTTCCCCCCACGATTTGTCTTATGACCCATTAACACCCAGTGATATAAGGCAGTGATATCACCAGGATTAGGGGAAAAATCCTGGTGCTCTCTGGGGGTGACAAGTTTATTAGACTCTTTGAAAAACATGCCACAATAACTGATAAACAAATGTGTGAATATTCATTCATCAATTCAATAAATGAAAAAACAAGCATCTATCAAAGATCAATTTACACTATATGTTTTCATTCTGGTATCAGATTACAACCAACTCCCTAGTGGATTGCATGTATATTGTAGCACAGCTAAAAAAAGAGGCGACAATAAAGAACTACTGGGATCTAGACCCAAGTTATCCCAACTGTTAACACTTGGATTTCCTTCTTTTCTTTTACATCTTTCCCTGAACACTAAAACCATGTCTATATTTTCCACCCACAGACTGGAGGCAAGATTTAATACAGGCATTAAAATTAAGATTATCAATCAGCCAAAAAAAGTGACAAGCTAAAAATAAAGTCATTCCTTTTACAGAGGAAACTTCTCTGCCTCCTGCAAACTCCTGCTGAAGGTGAGTCATCACATTCGTACAGAGGAGAAGTTCTGCAAAAGATGAAGTTCCGCAACAATCCTTAGTGCAGTGAAAGAATCCACATTCATTATGAAAATGGCAATTGACAGATGAGCTACCAGAGCTATGGCTCTATCCAATTTATAAAAACCTTCATCTTTTGAGGATGTAGGCTGGTTTAAATCCTTCTTTCCCTTCATGTCTTTTTTGACATTGGCTGCATGTTTGGGGTCGTTATCCTGCTGCAGAATAAATGTGGGGCCATTTGGACGCCTCCCTGATATCACTGCATGATGGATAAGCATCTGCTTGTATTTCTTAGCATCAGGGATTCCAATAATTCTGACCAAATCCCCAGCTCCATTTGCAGAGATACAGCCTCAAACTTCAATGGCCTCCATGATTCATTGTTGCCTGTGTATGTATTTTCCATTACTGTACTGCGCTCCAGCACTTTGAACAAACTTCCCTCTGCTTTGACTCAGTTCCAAAACACCTCAGTTTTTTCTACACCCCAGTTCTTATGTTTTCCTGCATAGTGGAGTTGCTTGGCTTTGTTTCCACATCAGACTTATAAGGCTTTTTGGCTACAATTCTTTCAAACAATGCGGTACTTTTAAACAAAAGCTACAGATACAAAAAAATAAAAACATAGGTAAAGTCTGTGTGTGTGTGTGAGCTTGGGATGGAAATCACAGGGTACCTCATGATACATGGTCCACAACACCAATATCACAATACAGTGTGATAATTGTGACAATTAATATATTGAAAAACAATCATATAGTGATACATCACAATATCCGTCTCACTGAATAAAACAAAATGTCTGTAAAAAGCTAAAATTGCAGGATTTAAAGATAAAGCCTTGTATTGAATGTAGATGGAGCATCTCTTATGTAGTTTTCTCCACCAGTATCCCTCTGTAATCTCCCTCTTCTTCAGCCAGGTAACTTCAGCACAGGTTTCCCCTCATGGGACTGTTTACTTTAAAGCACCTTATTTTATTAAATAAAATCACGTCATTTGCCCGGGTGTATCGATTATTGAAGTTAAACGATATATCACCAAATTGTCCACCCGCACCCAGCTGACCCACTAGCCATGTGTGGGATGAGTCTACGTTCCTCAACTGTACACATTCTAACATAAAAAAAAAATAATAATAATTGCCATAGACTTTATTTTTAAATCCATATGTACAGGAATATCAACTGTTTGTTGATGCAACAACTGTAGAATGTCTAATAAATATAATGTTGCTACAATCTCTCAATGTCAATTTGGTTTACAAAATAAAAGGAGATGAATTCACTGGTGGTCTATCCAACATCACTTCACCCATGTTGAACAGTGATATCAGGATTGTATCAGCTTACAAAATCCAAGCCAAATTTACCTTAGACACTAGGGCTGAACAAATCAAAATTTCAATACGGCCCACTGAAATTTCCAAAGGTTTCTTAAAGCCAAAATGTGTGAAAAATACCATTTTAGATTAAATATTGCCCTGGCCTATACACATCATATTTTTCAGATGAAAATATCCTTGTTTCTCACAGATCTGCACAAATATCACACAGTAATGATTTTTAAATAGGTTATACAAATGAAAATGAGAATAATTGTGTAAAAAATACCATTCCCTCTCATAACTGGAATCGTATCTCAACTGCAATATTAGTCAAAATAATCACAATTATTTATTTGTATAAAATCGTTTAGCCCCACTAGACACACAGCATTGATTCAACCATGAATTACCTTAAAAACCACAAGGAACATGTGTGTGTTATGGGACCTAATTTTCATAGTAGCATCATAAGTGGTTGTTATTGACTGATTATTTGAGTTTAAGTTACACAAATGTCTGTGACAAAAAGAGCATGGAAGCTACATTTGGAGGACGACAATCATTCAAAACCTAAGATGAACCTAAGCTCTGTGAATAACACCAGAGTAAAGATGAACAATTAGCAAAGAGCATAGAGACCACGAGTCAGCAGTATGTTATACTCACGTGCAGACAGACGTTGGTGGTGAAATGAAGTAACAACACGTGACATTTCAGCGACGAGTATATCCAGACACTTCCTGTGAATCAGCCTCATGACAGAAAGACACGAGTGACAAGAGTCCACGGCCTGGTTAAACGCAGTTTAAATAGTCCGCCTCACTGACAGGGGTGCGTTTGATTTGCACTGCAGCGGCTAACGTGTGGGTGGAGTCACGGTCGGGGAAAGTCGAGTATCACGAAGAAGAAGAACAGAAGAAGACGTTTCAGCAGAGGTGCTCAGTCAAATCCTATTATTAACACTTATCTACAAAACAAAGAAACGATAAAATAAGAAAATTATAGATTTTTTTTTTTTTAGTTTTCTGGGTTTAGATTTCCTGTTAAAGGTTGTGCAGGTGGTTGAGATAAATTCATACATTATCAAATTTATAATAGAGGCACTATGATTATCTCTGCTGTTGATTATTAAGGAGGCAAATAAGTTAAACAAATATGAAAAATTATACATACAATAATATTAAACAAAAATAGATTTTGATGTAAGAGTGCTGTCACATTAGAGAAGGTGGACGGAGGAAATCATCAGTATAGTACTGAAAATGGTTGTAAGCATTTAATCAGTTATAAGATTGTTGCTATGCAGGATACATAAAGTCCCTATCAGCCACTTAATTAGGTACACCTGTTCAACTGATAGTCAATGCAAATACATCACACATCACATCACAAATACATACATTTAGGCATGGAAACATATGAAAGAGACCTGATGAAGATTAGAATCAGAATAGGGAAGAAAGGTGATTTAAGTGACTGAACATCAGACAGGCTGGTCTGAGTCTTTCCAGGAGGTGTTGATGTAGGATTTACACGCACAATTGTCACTAAAGAGAAAAAAAAAGCGGCAATTCTCATGATGAAACTGCATTGTTGTTCAAAATGATAGTCAGGCAATCATTCTGCAGAAGACCATTTTCCGAATACACAACATGAATGGGCTACAGCAGCAGTACTGGCCAGCTCATGAGATACACATCATTCACGCCCAAGTGTCAAGTGTCAAGAGAAAAGCTTTGGCTGCACTCTTATACTCTGCCACCAAGTGGCAGTATCATATCATATCCAGTTTACTGACTTAATGACTTAAATCATCTAAACCATCCATCTGTCTTCTACCACTTTATCCTACACATGAGGGTCACAGGGGGCACTGGTGCCAATCCCAGCTGACATAGGGCAAAGGGCAGGGTACACCCTGGACAGGTCGCCAGTCCATCACAGAGACACATATAGAGACAAACAACCCTCCACACTCACACCTACGGTCAATTTAGAGCGTCCAATTTGCTTAATCCCCATTTTTGGACTGTGGGAGGAAACTGGAGAACATGCAAACTCCATGCAGAAAGGCCCTTGTTCCTACCGCTACACCACCGTGGTCCAAACCAACTAGATTAAAAAATAAGAAAAACAAAATACTTTTTTTATTATTATTATTATTGTTATAAGTGTTATTATTATTATTACAACAACAAAATAATGAGTCTTATTGAAAATTGTCCATGCTGAGATTCCCTAATGTGCCATGTTAGGGTTAAAACTTATTAGGAGGCCTCACTGCTTTGTGTTTGTTTGTTTTGGTGACTCAGGTTCCCCCCGAGGGCCGGGGATTGCAACGACACAATCAGGCGGCTATAATGTATAAATCAAAGCAAAGTACATGAAACTCAATCCTGTTATTGTCTGACTTCCTGACGCTGTGTCACAGCTTTGTGCCGCCTCTCTCAAAAAGAAACACATACTTGAAGATTATTTTACTCAGGCGTGACTGAAAACGGGAGAAGTGAGAAGATCTGCATTACACAATGATGTATTTTATTATGAATGTGATCTCTCTGTGTGGACAAACAGTGCAGTACGTATGACAGCCGGGGGATTACTGGATTTTATTCTGTCAGAGGAAACCAAGCAACCACAGAACAAATATCTGATCTGTTTTAAACCCAGGAAACAAAGAAGAATATTTGTTTTACATATGTTTTCAACCTAATTTCAGCCAAATCACATTTATAAACATCACCAACATGTACATGCCCAGATTACCTCCAGGTACATGGTGTGGTGTCATTAAGCCTGCATTAAACCTGTCAAAAAAGCAGTTTATTATTTGTTATGCATCATGTCAAACATCAAAGTAAAGTATCCGGCTATAAAATTGATCTCTAGTGAACAATACTACCAATCAGTACTATCATAATAATTATCATATTATAGGATAAATCTTGCAGAATAACAGAGAAAAGGGTTCTGTTACTGTCAGGTGTTTAAAACAACATTAAATGATCAAATGATTTGAACCTTGCTGCTGATCTGTGCGACAGGGCTTGTTTTGACAAGACAGACTCGACTGGAGCTCGTCTCAAATGGCGCGAGAATGTGCTCGAACTTGCCAAAGCAGGCCTGGAAAACCACCTGCCCTTCGATAAAGGAGACAAATACACAGGCAAACCTCACAAATGAAGTCTCCGTTTAGTCACAATCCGCCGTGTCGAACACTGGGAGTAACAGAAGACTTGGCAGGTCATGAAGGGTGTCGCTGAGAACACGTTGCTGCATGCGAGGACACAGGGCAGTGATGTCAGCTGCAGGAGATGCAGAGTGTTATGATACACTTTCGCTGTGGGAATCGAGCTCAATTAGCCGATTGCGTAACACTTCCAGTTTGTGTAGCTGTACAACGTTACAGTAAATGATGTCTTTCTTCACGTAGAAATCAGAGGAGATGGAGTTGTATTTGTGTTCACACAGGAGTAGGTTTACAGGGATTACTTTTGAACTTCTCCACGCCAGCCAGACCTAAGACACTGAAACCTTTTGAGAGCCATAATCCTCTGGTGTCTGGTCTAGGTTTTGCCATGTAAAAATAGACAATGCAAGTCCATGGGGAATACATGTTTTCCCATTCTATTTAATGCCTTCTGCCATCTGTTTACAGGTATGTGCCCACCCATTGTAGATATGGGCAGCTTTCTGCCATGTGACCCCACTACTGGGCTTAAAAGCTTATGGCCAACAGAGAAGGGCACAGTATACAACTCCACATTGAGTCACGTCTGAGGTGAACATCGCACCATCTGGGTAAGTCTGTGCATTTTCCATTGCATGTTAATATTTATTAATAATAATTATATTATCTCATCATAATGCAGTGGCGTGCCCTTCTCTGTCCAGGTGCTGCATTAATAAAAAAAACAAAACATGTCAGACACCGAAGATGCCTATGAGTGAGTACATGCAGGTTTTCTGTAAACCAAGAATTAGAGAATGTCAGCACAGAGAGAATCGATCATAATTTTCTTAATTTACTTTTTTTGTTTGTTTGTTTCTCTGTTTTCTTTTCAGGGAACAACGTAAGTCACATTATTCTTTCACTGAACACACACATACACACGATGTGGAGTGAACTGGCTGCAGATTTGCTCCATCCCTGCAGCACAGAGAATTGTAAAGACAATGCATGATTAACCTGCTTGAATGTATCAGAGGTTTATTATACCTATATTTGATAGCTTTTTAACTCTCCGTGTGTGTACAGTGTGACGGAGAGGAAGATATTGTTGGTATTTTATGATTATACAAACAATATCTATTAAGTAGAGAGAGAGCACTCTGATAACACAAACCTCTGCCAAGGCCGCTCAGTTTCCTACAGGTCAGTTCACTGTCGTATATCTAGAAAGATTTAACATTTAATTTTAAAACTGAATCTGTATTCGGATCCATAGACAAAATAAAAATACAGCAACTCTTTCCCTGGAACATGACCTACAGTACATCCCCAGAAAATGTCATCTAAAGCTCAAAACACAGTGAAACATAAACTCCTTGGCAGAGGTATGAGCGTATCAGTCCTAAAAAGCTGGTTGTATGTTTTTTCCTGCCACTTTGTTACCTGCTTTACACACTTGAGCCTTGTATTAAAGCATTGTTGGTTACTTAACACACTGCATCCGCTAAGCTCTTGGCTTCACCGCAGTGTACTGTATTTTTGGCATGCTGGTGCCACTGTAGAGGCAGCTGCTGTGCCTCAACTTTTCCTGCCAGACTGACCTTTGTCCGCTCAGCGAGTCCCTCTCTGCCCAAGGCTGAAGATAGTTAACCTTGAATAAACATCCCAATGGATCTGTCCTTTCGATTGAAACGGTGCATCGGGTTGCCTTTGCTGAGATAAAGGGTCGTTCCTCTATTTCTGTCTCCTTTGTGAGGCTGTCTGTGTGGGCCTCTGTGCAGCCATGTTGTCCCTGCAGCCAAGCATCACCTGTCTTTCTGTGTAGAGTGGAGTCACTGTTAGAGACAAATGTAGGTCAGCTTCTCAATAGAGAACCTTGGGGTAGATAGCGGTGAAAGCACAATGTCCACTTTCACTTTTATGCCCATTAAAGGTCCAATAACCGCAGGTTGGCTTACGTTCTCTGCAGTGGAAACAATAGATTGAGTTTCCCTCCCTCTGTGGCCAAAGGGACTAAAGATTTGGTGTCACTTTTTTCTCGAGAGGCCCAGTGAGGATAGCAATGCTGGGAACAAAAGAGCCCATCACTAAATACTACTGTGCGAATAGTGCAAAAGCTGGTGGCTAAACTGTATCACTGTAATTGCATTGCTGTAAAATAAGATGCACAAAATCATTACAAAACAATATTTAAATGAATTAGTGCCATTTAAAATAATTTACATCCCCATTGCTAGTAAGTAGATGACTAATTTACTGATTAAATGTTGAAATTCAGTCGTAGGACACTGAAGAAGGAAGCACTGAGATATAAAAAAAAAAAAAAATTGGCTAGAGATTCAGAGATTGTCTTGTTTTGAAGGGATCATCAGAACTGTCGCTAACTACATAATTGCTTTGCACAGAAGAGGAGCAGGAGGTGGAGGAGGTGGAAGAGGTAGTAGAGGACGAGGAGGAGGAGGAGGAGGAGGAGGAGGTAGAAGGTAGTACTGCTTATGCTAATACATGTTCCATGCTTGCATGTTAACTGTAAACAGATATCCCTCAAACAGTGAGCCTGTGGAATAATCACTGTCATTTAATGACCAGGGTAAGGTTGGAATGTGCTATTGTTCTGAGGGGAAACCATGTACAGTATGTCCGTGACACCAACGCTTCACAGCCTGGTTTCACATGTCACAGCGTTTTTTTCAGAAAATGAATGATACATGTTTTCCTTCACACAGTGACAACAAGCGTGGGGGAATAATGTCACACTCTTCAAAACTGTTCATTACCTTGACGCCATTTACTGGGAGAAAAACAAAAGTTAATAGAAAAACAAATGAAAGATGCTCTTTGTTTCTTCGGGCCAGGGCTCAGATGAGGTAATCATGAGTTATCTGTGATGATAATCTCAAGCAACTTTCTCAGGAAAAGACACACCCATCCTCCCTGACAGGAGGTGGTCAACACCTCATTCTACTGAGCTCATAAATAAATAATAAAGTCGTCTGTCTGTCTGGGTCTGTCATGCTCCTGTTTCAGTGATCCCTTCCTTTAAATGACACATGTTTTGTTTGTTTCAAAAGTCACTGAACCAGGAGGTATTTTTTTTACAATGTATCTTATCAATATATCATAAATCTAAATATGATAAGCTACTCCTTTATTTGTCCCGCAGTGGAGGAATTTACAATGTTACAGCAGCAGTAAAGATAAAGATAAATAATAAACATGCATTACCAAAAAATGTACAGTATATAAAGATATTAACACTATAAAAACAAAGTTAAAATAGAATGTGGAATGTACATTTAAGTCTAAATCTAAGTATTTTTCAAACCCTTAATTTTACTGAGAATCACTCCACAAACCTGTCTTTCAATATTCTCTACATGCAAAGCTCCTAAGTGCAGGGTCATGACCTTTGGCCAACCCGTTTCACGGCTTGTGCCTCAAACCTGTCAAAAGTGTATCATTGTCATGCTTCACTATCATCTGACCTTTGACTGGCTCTATTCTGTCAGCAGATGGAGGAGAGGAAAATGACGAAGGTATGGACAGATTATTTACAAAAATGACTGAGGTTATATGTGTTTGTGTGAAAGACCCACGTTGCCTCGCACATCCTTTCGTCTATGTGCCTTTAAATTGCCTTAAAAACTGACAATTTCATTTGTTCGTTTTGTGGACGTGCAGATGACGCGAAGCCCAAAATAAAGTAAGAAAAAAAGTGAATTGAAACTAAATCAGGGAGAATCTGAGTTTTTATAAATGATATTTGTAAATCCTCCTCAGGCCTGGTTTCGTCCCTGGCCTGGCAGCTCCAAAGATCCCAGAGGGAGAAAGAGTGGACTTCGATGTGAGTTTATCTCAAAGTTAGACCTTTAAGCTGGACTTTGGTGGGGAGAATGTGGGACAACTCATTTGTCCATCTTTTGCCATCATTTCAGGACATTCATCGAAAACGAATGGAGAAGGATATGAACGAGCTCCACACTCTGATTGAAGCTCACTTCGAGAAGCGCAAGAAGGAGGAAGAAGAGCTCCTGAGCCTCACAGATCGCATTGTATGGCGCAAAATAACACATGCACTCGTACGTAATCATAAAGTGGTGGCAGAGTTTGTCGTGAAACAGTGATCTTTGTTTTCCTGCTGCAGGAGAAACGCAGATCGGAGAGAGCGGAGCAGACGAAGATCCGAGCGGAGAGAGAAAGAGAACGGCAGAATAGACTCGCTGTAAGTGAAGTTTCCAGTCAAATTTCATTAAAGCATAGACGTGTGCTTTGCTTCTGGCACTTTTTATGTTATTCATTAAAATCCTCCTCACATCATTTGGACCACATAGTCGTGTGAGTGGCTAGTGCACCAGTCTGTCAATAACTGACACGCCTGCCTGCAGGTGTTCTTGTTCAGGCTCAACAGCTCAACCCACAAAGCAGAGACAACAGCGATAAGTGAGGGAGTGAGTCACTGACTGACAAAGGGCAAAGAAAGTGCAGCCAAAATTTACACTTCCTGTACAGACAACAATTTGGAGTGTTTTGGGGGGCGGAGCTTTCATGCGAGTGTCAGTGGCAGTGAGTCGGATGTACCGAGCATAGCTTGCTATCGAGCTCCAGATGTCACGTGACCCAGTTTGTTTACACTGCCATGGTGGCAGGAAAAAGCTGCAGCAAACATGAGCCGTGCCGGTTTCAAGGTGTCCACATTGATTAGGCAATATATAATCACAGAAATCAACAGACTAAATATATCTGACCTTTATAACGCCCCCTAGTGCTTTTCAGGGGTATGGAAACAGCCAGACATTATTGCAGACCTGCAGTATAGTCACATCTTCATCTTCCTGACATCTTTCCATCATCCTACTTGTGAGGAAGGTTACACATTGCAATAAAAGTATGTAAAATAGATACTGAACTATAGAAATAGATAAGATATTTAAGATATTTGGGTTGGATTCTGATATAAAGTGATTGCTACAATTTTGACCACTCCGTCTGTTAACTTCCCTTCATATCTAAACTTGAAGTCTATTCAAATTCAAACAATCACGTTTTATCACGCCACCGTCACTGACAGATTAACGGCACTGTACCTTTTTTCTCATCAGGAAGAGAAAGCGAGGAAAGAAGAGGAAGAGGCCAAGAAGAAAGCAGATGATGATGCGAGGAAGAAGATGATTCTGTCCAACTTGAGCTTCACTGGATACAAAGTGATTTCTTTTTCATTTCTTCATTGAAATTGACCTTATACAGACTCAGACTGATAGGGGAACATGTTGTTCTGTGCAGCAGGGACACAGTCAAAACTATGCCCTCTCCCTCTTGACTAGCAAACACAACCTGGAGCAAAGAAACAAACTGAGAGAGAAAAGAAGAGGAAGATCCTGAACGATCGACGCAAGGAGCTGAACGTTGATCACCTAAGAGAGGACAAGCTCAAGTAAGCCGCTATTGAACTCCATGGAGACCAAATGTTGTTGTTTGCTGGTGAAAAAAATCTGAAGTCATCTTCATCTGCACTGATACAGGGACAAAGCGAAGGAGCTGTGGGAGCTGTTGCGTCAGCTGGAAGCAGAGAAGTTTGACCTTCAGTGTCAGAATAGCAAGCAGAAATATGAGGTAATATTTCATATATATACTGTATATATCAGCATAGTATATCCATGTATATACATATATACATGTATCTAAACCCATCTTTGCACAGGTCACCGTGCTAAGGAACCGGGTCAGTGATCATCAGAAAATGTAAGTGTGTAATATCACTAGCATGATGCTTTTCTAATGCAGATACTCATAGTCACTTTTGTAGTACAGGTGTCTCTGACTCGACTCAAGTGACTTGACATGACGTGACCACTGACTTGTTGGAAGTGGGACTCAGACTCAACCACTGACTATATTAGGTCTGGACTAGAAAATAGAACAGCACATGATAAGTGTTTTTACAAAGACTTGAGTATGCGAGCTACGTATGTGCACGTCGTCTCCAAGGAGAGATGGGCTGTAATGGAGATGCACAGCTGAGAGAGCTCATACCTGCCATGTGATATCATCTGTGTGAATGTGCCTCACAATAAAACAGTGACCGACCCCCTGCTGCCATCCAAATCATGTCAATCCTTTCTCTGATCTGCAGCTTGTGTTACAGACAGAGCTCAGTCTCTGAGACCCTGGAATGAAGCCTTCGTTCAGATTTTTTTTTGTTTTTCATTGGAGCTGACTGAACTAAATCCGTAGACGTTCACGAAGTCCTAGTTTGTATTCATGCATTCATATGTTCACCGAGTCTGCAGGTGTCACGGTATAGCAACAGTCGATAAAGATAGCAGTCGATTGGTAGGGAATCCCCTTCCAACAGCAGCAGCTGTGAAAAGCTTACTGTGAGGCAGTGGTAGCCAACACAAGAATAGAGCCCCCTGTAAGGAGTTGAATAATAATAATACGTTGTGAAATACAAATAAAATCAGAATAATTAAAATCCATAAAAACCTTTTTTCTTCCCATAATGATTACTGCATTGCTGCACAAGCAGAGATAAACGCCTCTTTTCCATTGAAGTGATTTCAGGGCTGTGTGGACACAGTAAGGCCTTGTTTAGACTGCAGCCCAAATCAGATTTTTAAACATGTCTATATTGTAATCTAGGTTGATTTTTTTGACGGTCTGAACACCTTAAAAAAACACATGCGATCCAATTTTCCAAAGCTGATTCATAGAAATCCATGCGGAAGACTAAACTAGACCATGTCAGTATGGACACACGCAGATTGGATCGTATCACTTCTATATAATGTGAACAGTTGGTCAGGGAGATCAGATTATGCAGGATATGCTTACAAATCCGATTTGGGATGCAGTGTTAATAAAGTCTAATAATCTATTCAAGTTCTCAAATCAGATCTGAGTCACTTCCACGGTCTGTGGTCTTAGATCAGATCCACCCAATACATGAACACAACAGAATCCATGTGGCACATGTGTGCACAATCATAGTGACGAATGTTAATCGTCAAATCTGATCTGAATTTGAAGTTAATAGTGTGGTTGGTTATATGAACTTAGCCTGAGAGACCCTTAAGCTCTAAACGCTCCAGATAAGTGAAAGCTGTCAGAATATAGATTCAACTATTCAGCCTGTATTTTAGTACGTTCATGTACAAAGTATAGGGTTCAACACAATAATGCAACCTATACCAGGTTCAGTGTGCAGTGTTGTAATAATGTGTGCTTTTATTCTCAGCTCAAAGGGCGGCAGGAGCAAACGTGGTCTGAGGAAGTAACATTGAACATGAACAAGAGGAAAAGAGGCAACGTGGCTTCATCTGACATCAATGAATTCCAATGATATGTATAAAATGTAATACTTGAACATGCAATAAAAAGTTACAGTTCTGAAAATATTATACGATGCTCTTAAGTAAATTGCCTATGAGACGGTGTCCCTCTGCAGGAAGTAGATTTCTGATTGCAGACTGATCAAACAATGTGGTGCAACTCACTTTAAGGTTTGTGTGCAATGTTTTGTTTTTTTTAGCATCTTTAAGGAGAAGATTTTCAAATGAATCCATAATTGCTGAATGTATCACTTGAAATACTCAAAGTGAAGTAGAAGTAGTGGTGTGTCGGACTCTGAGATCACAAAGAATAAAAAAAACACTTCATTTAACAAACCAGATGTGCTGTGATTCTCGTTCTCTTCGGTTTTAGGGACCTTTTCTTGTGGCACTTGCGGGGAACGGGCCGGCGTGTTTCGTTAAACTGAAAAACGACGACAAACAAAGTTGGGAGAGGTTAAATTTAACATGCTTCTGTGGACTGGTGCCCAATAAAGTTAAAAGTTAGTTAGTTTTTATTAATCCCCTTAGGGAAAGTATTCCTCTGCATTTTGACCCATCCTAGAATTAGGAGCAGTGGGCTGCCACACTGAGTGGCGCCCGGGGAGCATTGGGGGGACCCAGCTCCCCCTGGGTTGGCTGCAAGTTAACTTCTTATCTTTCTTGCACAGTAATAATAAAAACAACATGGGTACGAGAAGTTGGGTGTTGAGGGTGCTGGTACATTCTCTGCAGCACCATGCCCAGGACACACCGACAGGATACATGAATACTGTACTGCTCACACTATCGTCTTTAACACGGCAATTATTTCGTAGCCACACATCATGTGAGACTGTGTTTTATTTTTCACCCGCTGCCAAACCAGCTCGACTCTGGTGTGTCACGAAAGGTGAGGATTTGGTTGTGCAAGTTGTTTTGCTTGAAGCTGTTTCTTAAGATAAGCATCAGTATGCTAACCAGAATGGCGATCTGCAAGGTGGATCATTTTCGGGGGGGAAAAAAGATTTCATTCTGAATTGGTTCTGATTTCCGTGGCCCCCACACCTTCACAGAGTTTGGTGGGAATCAGTTCATTGGCTTGTAAACCTGTCAACAGTCCTGTCAACACCAACGCTGCTGGTGAAGATGAAACCTTTTTAGCAGAGACAAGGTACGAATGGCTACACCTTAATTGTCTTTGCCAAAACTTTATGAAAGCGCTTTTCTTAAACTGATCGGCAGTTTCGCCTAATTGTATTGCATCATCTTATGAAGTCACATGCTGGGGACACCAGTATTACCAGTTTCGGTCATAAATCGGTCATAAATTATCAAAATAAATAAATCCGGTTAAACTCTCCACCGTAACCCAAGAACTCTTGTGGCTGTAGGGTAGACGATGTGGTTTGAACTGCAGCAGAGCAATGTTCAAATCCGCTTAGTGATAATGCACAGAGAAAGCAGCCGTCACGCCTGGCGCTAATCACGGCGTCTTGGGCCGCAAAAAATAAATCACGAGGGTGGAGCTAACTGAACTTGAAACATGTGTTTGTTCATCTGCCTCCAAGCATTTCAAACAGAAGAGCCAAAATCTGGATGGGTGTGACAAGATGCAAGCGAGTGACACAACTATGGTGACTATGACAACTGACAATTAACTCAAATGCCAAACTTATTGGTGGAGGGAGGGGTCATAAATCAGTGAGGGACTCATTAAATATCGGTGCAAATCAGGTCAGAGGGGCTGAACGGTAGAATCACTAGAAAAATAGTTCATTTTGAGTTATAACCCGAGACACTCAGTCCATTTCTAAAAATGCTCTGTTGATGGGTTTATTACAGTTATTTTCTCACTCTCTTCTTTACTTACTGACCTGTATGGACAGAAAATAAGTGTCAGATTTCCCCAAGACTGAAAACAAGCTGAGTCTATAGAGGAGGTGCAGAATTACTTCTCTCTTAAGCCTCTGTCACACTAAAGTTAGCGGGAACTTTAAGGATTTTTAAACCCAAGTGAAGCCGAGTGACATCGTTCCCAGTGATTTCTTCTGCCCTGTGGTGTTTTTTCTCACCCATGTTACATATTTGTGAGTTTTAACATCATAAATGTGTCGGAAACAAAACAAGTTCACTCATCACTCACTCACTCACTCACTGTCAACTGCTTCATCCTCCATGTGAGGGCCACGGGGGAGCATTTTTTGCTTTAGTCTTTCTTTAAATTGAGTGTTTGGATCGTCTGACTGATGAAATAAAAGTGTATTGAATGGACCGCTACAAACTTTAATGCCAATGGCTATGCTCAAAGCTATGCTAGGGGTAGGAGGATGAATGTACTTCTACGCGTTGCATGAGTGTGTTCTCCAGTGGTGAAATACCCATTTAAAACACAGATTAAATGGGTATTTTGACCAGTGGAAAAAGAGAATAAAATGATTTACAGAAGATGGAATTATTAACTTAGTAGAAATTACATTAAAAAAAAGTTTTTCAGCATTATTGCTCTTGATGTTCATAAAAAAAACCCTTTGTTTCAATTTCAAATTAAATGTTCTTGTCTCTGAGTAGCGCTTCATTTAAAAAAAAAAAAGTTCATTATTATAATCATAGACTTTCATCAGCTTTATTGACACATTTTGGCATGTTATTTTGAACAATTACACGCATATGAAAATACATACACCACCAAAAAGACATAAAATGTAAACACACATCGCTGCTTAAGACAATAACTCTTTAACTCTCCAAACAGAAATGCTCCATTTGTTTTTACTTAATTTTACATTGTCAAATACAATCTCATGTCACGATATTAAAACTGGAATTTCAGTGCAAAAATAAACCCTCATGTTATTATCAAATAAAGCAAGCAAATGGTCCCATATTACACAATGCAGACACAGACACACGTTTCTTAAAAAACGCACTCGGGCAAATCTGCAGAAAAGGCAGTTTAGCTGCAAACACGTTACATCTCAGCGTTCACCTTTTTTATTTTTTTCCTACAAAGAAAGTCACCAAACAGCATATACGTACAGGTTTGTGTAATCATCTGTTGATGTTTGTATTGTATGGATTCATAGATTCAAAGTCCTTGAAATGAAATGAAAAAGGATGGAGCTCAGCCTGTGTGCCTGTATGTCGTGATGAGTGTGCAGAAACCTTGCAGGAGCGTTTCTTCCGTCTGTCGTCAGTTAAAGCCGCTGCATTAATCGACCACTTGAACCGACTTCAGTGCCGATGCGATGGTGTCATTTATGAACGTGGACTTAGTCATCCCTAGCTGCGGGACAGATAAAGGTTAGTGAGACTTTCACCTCTCACCGCCAAACCTGACACAATGACTGACTGATCAAATGTACATTTTCCTGCACATGTGTGAAAATGCATGGTGCAAAGTCCTTTAAGTGTTACTTAAAACCTGAGCTACGAGATTCCTTGGCCGTACAATTAAGTGTCTGCTTCGCGTTCACTGGGGCATTTCTGAACCTAATCCTCTCAACTTCTGTCCCTGTGTTTCTCACAAATACCAGAGAAAGGTGTGATCTTTGAGCTGAAGCCAAAAAGAAAACATTCAGGACACACCCAAACCCTGACAGATCTTGGCACTCAGGATTTAACCGCAAACTGCAACTCACCTTTTTCAAGAAGCCTTGTAAATCCTTTTCTGACCACAGGTTGTGAAGGAGCAGGGATGCAGCCTTGCTGGATTTGGGGAAATAGCTGAGGAGGAGAGAAAATAATAAATAATAGATCAGTATGGACTTGTATGGAAACCATACAGTGTGCAAACCACATTCCCCACATCTCATATTATGCTATCTATTGATCTAAATTCATATACAGGCACCTTCTCTCTCTCTGCACACATGCATACTTACTTGTTTTGGCTGAGATCATTCAGTGACTTTATCAGGTTGCCTTTTATCAGATGTTTGCCAATCTCAGGCTCCTTCATCAGCAGGCAGTTGGCAGCCTGGCAGGTCATGGACAAAGTGTCATCAGACTCATTCCCTCCCTTGGTGCCGGCGGTGATGATGTCCAGCAGCTCAGGGAGAGCTTTACGAGCTTCGGTAACATGGAAAAACAAAACCCACGGGTTGTTTAACACAAGTATAAACATGTAAAACTACAACAGCAACTTGGAACTTAGAATATTCTGCAGCAAAATTTTGATCGTGCCTGCTTCTTGCTGCCAATTTGGAGATCGAGTAATATTTTTGTGGAAGCAACCTTTAAAACTTGGAGAGGGAGAGAGAGAGAGACTCCCCCCCCACAGTTTTAAAATCACCAACAAACTGCAAAGAAGAGTTCTCTCAATGAGAGGGAGTGCTCAGTGGTGTGCATTGCTGAGCAGGCACTCTAATAATGGAGTTCTGGGTAATGACACCAAAACAACAAAGCTGGTGAGTGGAAAAGCTTGCAACAGTTGTTTTCACTTTGAAAAAATGCAACTGATGATACCACTCCCTCCTTTCAGCCTCATTTTCCAAGCTGTGGCATGTTGTGGTAAAATGTCAGCCAAAGGTTGCTCTGCAGACAATGACATTGTCAACATTTTACCACAACATGCCAACTTCTAATGCATTCATGCAATTTACTGATAGCTTTTGATGTGGGAAAAGGCCTGTAAGAAAGCTTCAGCCTAATTCATATGAAGTCTTGTATTATTTTATGTAAATATCAGGGTTTTGTTGTGTGTGTGTGTTTCACTTGCTCCTTACCTATGGTATTGTGAAGGTTTGGGTTCTTGGTCAAGTTTCCTACTAAAGCCACAATGTTCTTCTGTAAGTTGACTTTGTTTGACCTCAAAAGGGGACTGATAACCTGCATGCCATTCAGTTTCTGCACAATGGTCTGGCTCATGACCTTGGAGACCTGGGGGTAACAGACAAACGCGCCGAGCGCAGTAAATCATTCCGCTTAAATGGGCGAACAATTGCAGTCATCGTGTCACAGAGCAACATCTTCGCTTACAATGCCTTCATGTGCGGTGAGGTTCTGCAGCGCTCCACAACATGCTTCCTGTGTGTCAGCCTGCTGGCTAGACTCAAGCAAATTCAAGTAACTCTGCATAGTCTTGGAGTGGAAGAGCAAGCCAGCTCCGCTCGGCTGAGAATCCTCAACGACCGGGTAGTCAAAGTGATGCTGCATGAGAAAGATCATCATCAACATCTCTGCAAATGACTGACCTTGTGTAGCACATTATCCTCTTTGCATCCTAATATCATTTTGCATGTGACTAAATGAAACGCATTCATTTGCTGAACCAGGTCAAAATCAGGTGGTAAAAGATTCATCTAAATGTAAAAACTGCCAAGAAATGAACGACAGCACACGTGCAAGAATCGGAGCGACGGTGCTCCGTCTTGAACCAACAGCAAAGCAGTGCAACTAGTTTCATAATTTGCTGCGACGAGAACATTCTCATCTGAAAACGCATTGTTGCGCTGACGTGTTGCTACATTGAAAAGCTGGGCAACAGCTGCATGATTGATTAACAAAGACCGGCTCTAAAATCAACTGTACAATCTTTTGCAGTTGTTTGAAGCGCACGGTAACATCTGCTCACACATGTGGGCGCTCAGCGGCTGTACAACCTGCTTTGTTACACATACCAGTCTGAAGATGAAAATCATTCCCTCTGACTAGAACACGCCTGCGATTAATTATAAAAGACTGCGTTCAAACCCTTTGAAGCAGCCGTCTATTTTAAAACAAGCGCTCTCGTCATCAAAGCAGACATACTGTCAAGCCTTATAAGTGCTATACTGCTGAGGTAAAGGATTAGCAACACTAACAGATTCTGTCTAGACAAAGTGACAGAGAGCGATGAGCTATGAAATGAAATGATCTCTTTTTTTGACATTTCTTTGGTGCACACCTACATCACCCCACCTCTTGCTCTGAAGATTTGTTCTGTGGACTGAAGCAGCCGATGGGGCCATTGTCGCCCTGGCTGTTGCTCCTGTCCACCGTCTTGGCCAAAGCCGTGATTCTGCTGAACAGAGCCGGAGCCTCGTCCTCCAGCTGGAAAGTCAGGTTGTGCAGGATGCACACGCAGTTTTCCACAGACTGTTTCAGCAGGAAGGAAGACACAAAAGAGCCCGTCAGGTAAATGGTCTGGTGGTCACTCCTGAGCAGGGTACCCAATCCCCATTAGTCATTGTAAATTGGACACTCTAAATTGATCCCGGTCATGGGGCCACGTCCAGAACCCAAGCCCGGATAAACAGGAGGGTACAGCCGAGGGTAGAAGGGCAACCGGCGTAAAAGATCTCTGCCAAAATGGTCAGGAAAGTCATGTAATGTACAGCTTTATAGCCTATTGTGCAGGTGTTGCAGTTGCCACGAGACAAAAATAGAAAATAATAAGTGGATTATTGCTGTAAAATATGACGTTTGTAATGCAGTACTGTCAAAGAAACTAAAACTTTCCCCTTTTAAAAATGAGAAAGAAGTCAGGGTTTGATATGAAATTAAAAAAAGGCCTTATCCCAGATTTTAAATATTAAATCATTTTAATGCACCACACTGTATAATATTACGGCTTTCTTCAGTACTTAGCTGTAGGCGACTAAAGTTAAGGATTGAAGAAGCCTCTTGGATAAGAGGAGAAAAGAGCATTAACTGAAAGTATAAAGTGTTTTTTTTTTTACCTTATCATCTGGGTTTCCCGCTTCCACACATTCTTTGACATAACCGACCAAAGAGTCGACCAAACCGCGACACTTTCTCATCACCTGTCGGTTGTTTTGCTTTGCGCTGCTGAGGTTTCTGATGAAAAAATTATTAAAAAAAATTAAACCAAATAGTAAGAATGACAGTGGACAAAATGCATTGTGTTAAAAGTGTTAACGATTTTCGTTTGCTCGTATAACCAATGCATGGTCTTTTCATTTGTTTATTGCCCCAACAAGAAAAGGGAGCAACAATTTCATGTTTTGATCTTGTTTGATATGAATGACACCATAAAGGTATGCCACAGTAACCTCGTACAACATGAGACGATTATAAAACAATCACAGCTTAGTCTAAATGAAACAGGAAGTCATTTAGGTGGAGTGGCTCAGTGGTTAAGACCGGTATCCTATGTTCCACCCCCACGATTCCACCCCTCGCTGATTGTATTCAATTCCATTGTAAGTCGCTTTGGATAAAAGCGTCTGCTAAATGACATGTAATGTCATTTAGGTGTTTCCATCACAGACGCATGTTTGTTGACATGGGAGATAAGATAAATGTTACACTGTGCATTAACATTTACAACAACACTGTCTGTCTGTCTTTCTTTCTATCTTTCTTTCTTTCTTTCTTTCTCTGACCTTAGAAATCCGGTGGAGTGGTAGAAGACTTCGGGGTCGTGGCTGTTGCTGTTGTAAGGCAGAATGACGCGCTCCATGACGACAGGCAGCGCGCTCTTTAGCAGGTCTGGCTTCAGATTGTCCGCAGACGACAAATTCCACAGAAGACCTGGAGAGAGTGATAAAGACAACGACAGCGATGAGCTGTTCAGTTACTATGTAAATATTTACGCGTGCAATCATAGTTCCTGCCTCGGCAGTCAATTTATGTCTGTCACAATCGCACAATCGAGTTGTGTTGTGACTGGACACAGGTGCACATACATGTGTTTGCGTATTCAAACTTCACCTGTCAGCTGCTTCTGTATCTCCACAGAGTCCGTTTGTTGGAGCAGAGCCACAGTCTCCTCGATGCCGCTGCTGTGATGTATCGCCTCCTTGCTGGTGTTACTTTTAAAGGACAGGTTACGGAGGGCGGCCGAGGCGGTGTGGCTCACTTGCGAGTTGGGGCTGCGCAGCAGAGCCACCAGAGGAGAGATCCCCTTCACCTTTAACACCTGCGGGACAGAAAAGGCTTAGCACGGCTCATTGAAACAGAGGCCTGTTCATACCTGCCATTAACATGCGTGTTAGCTCTGATCCAAGAAGCACTGAGATCAGATTACTCACAACGCTCAGTGTAGCCCAGTTTTCCTTGGGCTACACTGAATGACAAGTTACCCCCTCAGCTAGAATAAGAGCAAGTTACTCAAACCATGAGGGTTGTTTTCACAAAGCTTGAATAAATATGACACGACTGCATCGAAGCTCTTCAGCAATTTGGTTTCCCTGGAATAAGCCTCCCAATGTGTACGGCAGTGTTTTGATTTCTTTTTCTTCACACTTCTCCGACAGGACGTGCACGGCTGCCTCCCACAACTCAAAACCTTCATTTGTAAATAATGACGGCCGACGCGAAGCCAAAACATCGCTCATATTAACACTAACACCGTGTCTCAGCTGTCAATAATTGCTTTAAAAAAAAAGAAATTCAAAATGAATAATGATAATAATAATAATAATAATAATAATAATAATAACAATAAAAATAATAATAATAATAATAATAATACTACCTTTTCCATTTACTTTGATGATTTAGTTTTTAGCCCACATCCAAGGCAGGGTTTATTTGCATTATGGATTAGGAGGTCACTGGAGACACATGTGTCATGTCTCATGTGTTTTTTTGCATTGCAGTGTGTTGTTGGTATGTGTATATATTGTGTATAGATGCAAACTACAAACACAGTAAAGTCAGGTTGGCCCAAACATGTTTTTGCCTCAGGGAGTCCTGAACAGGTTGATCCAGGTTAAAGCCAGGGCTCAGGAAAAGGTCAAAGAGTAAATTTAAAGAAGAAACTAACAACTTCAGAGTCTTCAGCAGTTCCTGTTTGGTGACTGTTTGGCAGCGGTAAGACGTTGGTGTCTCTCTCGAGAGCCGGTGTTACACTATATTGTGCCACGATAACCACTCCCACCAAAATCATTTGGCGAGAATGTACTTCCTCCATTTCTCAACTTGAAATCCCACGTGACTGAAGTCGTGTCATGTGTGTGTGTGTGTGTGTGTGTGGCAGCACGAAGAGACGAAAACAAACAAAGTACCTCCTCCTTTGCCCCGTCGTCAATGAAGGCGTTGTGCTGAATGTAGGACGCGCCGCAGTGCTGATACACCTCATTGGTGCTGGAGAGACACTCCACAGCCTCCTTCATAGTGAGATCTACAACACCACCGCTCCCGTTTGTGCTGAAGGACGAAAAACACAGCATGAGTGTGATCTGCGGGATACTTGAATTTAAACGTGTTCCCATTTAAGACATCGTGTCCCCGTCACCTTGAGCCAATTCAAATGATGCACTCACCCATGCTCTCTTTGGGTTTGCATGGGAAGCCTTTTGGACTTGGATCCATCTACTTCACTGTATTTGACCTGGCTGGTTGTTTTGGAGTTGATGAAGCCATTCACAGCGTACTGAGCGTGACCTTTGGGAGGAGTTACAAACATACTGCTGGGCCTCTCTGTGTTGTGGGTTCCTCTGTTGGAGAGGAATCTCTGCAATGGAACGGAGCGTTTCGGCGCTGGCACCGAGCGCTGCCGGACCAAATCGGGCTCGCTGCGGCTGGGCTTTGAGCCGGTGGGGGCGTAATTCCTCTCGTAGTGATGGGTAGAAAATGCTAAATTCCTCTTAGCGGTGGATTCCTTGGCGGTGTTGATGACTTGCTGTTTCATGTTCTTCTCAACGGTGAGCTGCAGAGCCAAGGAACACATGGGTTTTTAATGAGAAAGTGTTTTTTTTTTTTTTATTTCAACAGCAAACGAAGCGTTAGAAGAGTTACTGACACTGTAGTTGGCAGTGGCAAATGAATATAAAAAAGATTGATATAAGGCCTGTTATATAAATGCCTGGCTGCTTCCATGGGAGCGGCGTGTAAACAGATTTCTGACACTCGAAGTAACGGGAAAACATGTTTTTGAGAACGAGAGCGATGGGAGAAAAGTCAAGCAAGACAACTGGCTCTTTGGTGTAACAGTAAAGTTGTTTCATTTCAGCAAGAATGACACCTGAAATGGTTTTTTAGACTTCATTTCCATCCATATTTGACAATCAATAGGCAGAACTGCCAAATATTTCCTGGTTCCATTTCAAATAGGAGGATGAGTTACCTTTTGTTTGGTTTTGCCGATCAAAAACAAACAAACACCTGTAGAAATCATCTTAAGCTTTTCTTTAACACTTAACTGTTAGGGACATGACAGTTGTCCCTAACAGTTCCTGTTTGGTCACTGTAGTGAAGGATGCAGGTGTTTTCCCTGTGTCATAAACACCAGGTGAATGCCACTCTGCTAATAATTGTTTTGGATATGAAGCAATGCTGTAAGATAAGATGTCATTTTCCTGCGAAAACAGCGTCAGACAATAATATGTGAAAGTCACTGTTAGACTGTGAAATCAGTTTTTAACATAATAACAAGATTAAATCTTATCTTTTTACTCTAGCCTTCAACTCGCTCTTTTCTTTTTATCCCACCCTGTGTTGTGTTTTATTTGCATTTTTGATTATTTTAAAGTTAAAACAGGGTTTTTAACCTCTTGGCTCTAGCTTTTTCCTATTTTAATCCACACTGTGTTGTATTTTACTGTTTTAGTCGCATCTTTTGTTTTATTTCAATGTTGAAACAGGGTTTTTACTTTTTGACTTTAGACTTTTTTCCTTTTAATTCCACCCTTTGTTGTGATTTAATGTTGTATTTGCTTTCTATGAAAGGAGCTATACAAACAAAGTCTATTATTATTATTGTTATTATATTAAATTATTAATAATAATAGCCACATATTTGTCTATTTCAGCTTTAGGTTACTTTCAATAACTGAAGAGAACTAAACTAAACGATATTAAAATGCTCGTCTTAATAAGCGGCTCTGCTTCATTGCCTCATCATCATTGGGTCTATAACAACACTATGATGATGATAATAATAATAATAATAATAACAATAATAATAATAATAATAACAACAACTATACACCAGAACTGCACTACAACACAGACAAACTCCACCTCTTACCGTTTTATTGAAGCCATTTGCGAAGAAAACGCTTCCATTAGACGTGCTCGACTGAGACTTGAGAGGCTCCACAAACACAGGCTCGTATCCAGGACCTGAGGATAAATGAGCTGTTATCAATGACATGTCGAGTAAATACCTGAGATCAATGCCACAGACCGATTACCTCCATCTACAGATAACGTAGCCATGTATTGTATTACAGTTATTTAGACAGTGGGTAGGTAGTTCTGAAGAACTTCCAACACTTTGAAACTGGAAACTATGCTGTTTTTTTTTTGTTTGAGTTCATTCCAAACTCGAAAACTACTTTATAAAACCAGAGTTGTAAACACTGTAACGTAACCAATTAAGGTCACATGTCATTTTGAAGAAATGCCAACATTGTCACCTGACTGTAAATAAAACTAATTCTATCAGCCTGTAAAGTAGACACCACACATAGGCCTTAGATTTAGTAAGTCGACAACCCTATGCAAGTGATATTAAAGTGAAACAGGAACTGACAATCACAAAGAAAGCACTTGACACAACGAGTGATTATACGACAGGATTTAGAGTAGACTATAGGGACGTGACGATACCGCTCTTTCGTGTCAGATACCGATACCGATATTAGTTCGATATACTCATTTGAGGCCATTTATGAACTTCGTGGAGCTGTCAACAACACATTTATGTCATTTCTAAGACGCATAATCGTCCAACTGTGTAGCAAATATTGTTGTGATAAACAGCCCAAACATGACTCGGCTAAGATGCTTTTGCAGACTTCTGTTTACATTTGTTTTCTACAGTCTGTGCATAGTGAAGCACGTGACATATACGACTTTTTGGATTGTATCCGATTTTTACATTCTCATGTCCGATATATCCAATCCAGTGATTTTAACCAGTATCGGACCGATACTGATTCCCTAATTTAGACATTTTACACTCACCAGGATCCACACTAATGTCTACAAGAAAAAAAAATTGAACTCCACGTTTTTCTGTTTTTGATTGCTTTTATGATTCATGTCCTGTTTCCTGTGGAGCCAGGGACATTTGCAGCTCCGTGAGACCAGACACGCGTATTAACTAACTCTTCACTCCCACGGAAACAACCGCAGAGTGTTTGTAAGGAAAAACATCCAGTGAATGCCAGGTTTGTTTGTTTTTTCCTCTGAGGTGACGTCACAGTGTGTGGAGGACAGTCTCTTACTTGTGGGGGTCAGTGAGGTGGATGCGCTCCTGCCGCTGCTGGAATGTCTCGACCTCGTCCTCCGGATCGTTTGCACTTGCTCCAGGACGCGCTGTTGTCCGGATCTGCACTGGTGAGCGGACGGCACAGCCAGAGACGTGTCGTCCACATTTCCGATGGAAATGACGGATTTCAGCGGATCCTGACTCGTCATTGTTTTGTGCGGGAGGTCGGTGAGCAGCTGTGGCGACTCTGTGTGTGTGTGTGTGTGTGTGTGTGTGCGTAGTTATAAGATCGTACCTTGCCCTGCCCTGAACTATTAGACCGCGCCCATGACACACACACACACACACACACACACACACACACACACAATAGACTTTGGAGACAGTCCTGAACTCTGCGCGGTTTCTCTCACTATCAGCTGCTGTTCACATGTCAAGTGCAAACAGGAAGTAACAGTGAGACTTTCTTTCTATGTAGCGCGCGTAAAACAATGCAAACAAAAACAAAACGCTCTGTAAATAACTGGGACAACACTGAGCTCCATGGGAATCGACTGAAATCAAGTCAGTTTTATTTGTACAGTAGCAAGTCATTTCATTTAATGTTTTAAAAGTTAAACTTACAATTATCCATTGTCTTGGCCAGTTACGTGCACAGTTAGGGGGCGTGCCCTAATGGACACAAGGACCAAATTTGATAATGGCAATGGTCATTTCAGACGGTTGGTTTTTTTTTTGCACTGTTTTATAAAAATTTAATTTTCATTGTCACAATTATTATTTTTAAATGGAGATGTAACCAAATTAGCAGGAGTGAAAAAATGAAAAAAAATAAAAATAAAAGCGCCTTTCTTTCACATCGGGAGTCAAATAACAACATGAGATGAGTGCATATAGCTGGTCACAGATCAGTTTCCAACTCAGGACTCTGGTGTCAAAGCGCAACTCCTTACCAGCTGAGCTAATGGAGGTGACACATTACATTATAAAGCCATTTTTTTTGTCCCAGTCACTCCCAGGAGATAAATAATCCATTATAAAACTAAAGCTGCAGGCTGTATAAAATCTCACCGAGGGCTGTGATTAGCCCGCGGGCAGTGACCCGACTGGTTGCCATTCATATGTAGCCTCTGAAGCAAAATAAACAATTGTTCACTCTATATCCAGCTGATTACACTGCATCAAATAGTGTAAACAAAATAGTGTTTGTCATCTGAATCCAACAAGCCATTAGACTGCAGAACAATTTAACTGTTTAACTCTTTATTTACTTTTATTTCAGGCATTTAAAAGAAAATCTCTCCGATTATTAAATTACAATTAAAATCCATGATGACGTTTAAGCTGCTGCTGGAGATGGAGTTCATAGTGTGTATTTTGATTCTACATTTGATTTTTAATTCAAATGTATCTCCCTCTACATCGTCTTTAAAGCACTGCTGAGGGCACTGGTCACTGCTGATTATATATTATATATCAGAATAGGTTTATATGTTCATTATACAGTGTATATATTTTGACTGGCCCCTGCTAAAAAATCTGCCTTAAAGCCAGTGATCGTGTTTCAATCGAATATCAAAGGCAAAAACAAGCAAACAAGAAAGTCACTAAATGTTCTGGTTTCTGTTTTGAAGCACAAGTCTTATTTCCATTGGAGAATAAAATAATTTGAATTTACCACACCCATGGACGGACTTTCCCTGGTCGTGTACATGCCCTGGCTGGTAGGTTTAGCAACTCCTCTCCCATGCTGCCAAAGAACCAGTTTGGTTGATGGTTTTCAGGTGGACCTGATTTGGAAAGTTCACCCAGCAGAGACTGAGCCCTCTTGTGGCCAATGTGTGAACCTGTTGTGCATCAGTAAACATCTGCAGTTGAAATTTCTGACTTGACTCTGTCAAGACACATCATTTTATTATTTTCATAAAATATAAATAATTTCTAAAAGGAATGAAGAGCAGTTATTTTCTAAAAATCAATCTCTTTTTTCTTTTTTTAAAAAGAACTATACCACAGAGGTGATCAATACGAATTCAAGAATAATCATTGTTAGGTTCTATCTTATAGTCTCTTACAGTTTTAAGTCATTTCCCAACACACATAGAAGGGAGTGGTTTATCTGGTTAGTCAACTCAGTGGACACATACTGTCCAGATTTCTGCTCAATGCTCCCTTCTGGAAAGGGTGACCAGAACAAGTACGGTGGGCACAAGGTTTATTCCACATACACAGTTAAGCAGACGTCAGTTAGCAGTTAGACAGCATCTTGTTAGGTTGTAAAACCGACAAGTCGTACAGGTTCTGATGATAGATAGATTTACAAAGGCGCATACGAGAGCGATATATAACAAAACATGACTTTGACGATGCACCTTAAAGGCACTTTGAAGGCAACGGTGCTTTGATACCAATATCAACAATGAACAGATAAATAGAATGAAAGACAAACAGCTTTGCCTGCTAGAAAGTTCTACACATACGATATAGTTTTCAGCAGCTTTGTAAAAAATAACTTCCGTGATCAGATGAGTTCAAAGTTAAGAATATACATCATGATATAGCTTTACATTCACAATGCCACACTTTGGGATGGAGGAGTGAAGACAATAATCTAACATCAAGAAACTTTAGGTGCAACGCCGATGAAATCCTTCAAGTCTAAACACGGTGAATCTTTAAGTGCCGAAACTAAAATACTTGCTCATCAACATGTAAACCTACAACTGGTGGAGTGTATATATCTTCTGTTTAGTTCTTCTGTGAGTAAATAAACACATTAAATTGATCTGCAAACACAGTATCTGGACCCACTGTGATTGTATAACGGATTCTAAAAATCACAAAATGGAAGCATGAGATTATAAACAGAAACAACTGGTCCCGATGGTACTGGTAATACTGGTACAGTATGTGGAATGCAAGTAGCACCTGAGGCTTAAAAAAATAAAATAAAACAAAACTGGTCATATACAGGACCTTTAAGCACAGCAGTAGAACACATGTATTCAACCGTCTGATAGGAGATGTATTTGTGGAGGTGCATAGAGGAAAACCTAACAAAAGAATAAAGACTAATATAAAAGTGAAATGATTGTGTGAAACACTACTATCAGAATCTCCCTTTGATTATAGTTCAAACCTTTCATTTTACAGTAAAAATCTAAATCTCTTTAGAGCATAAATCACCTTCAGAGGAGCAAGAATTTCCTTCATCTTAAAGCTCACTTCAAAGGGCTTCATTAAAACCAAAGTCCACTTTGACCCAGTTGGCTCAGACATTACTCCTCCTGGTCCATGACGCTAACACCCTCTGGAGGCTTCCGCAGGGAGACGTGAGGCTGAGCCAGAGGAAAACCCCTGAGATTCTCTTGCAGGCTTCCGACAGCAAGTCTCATCTGGTCTTCAGCCCCCTGAAGAGATTTCAGCTCCATGGTGTAGAGGATGTACAGCATGAAGGTGGTGAGCAGGATGGCGAAGCACAGAGCAGCCAGCAGGTAGAAGGAGGTGAGGGGGAAAGGCTGTTCAGCTCCCAGAGCCAACCAGGGCACTGCGGCGATGGCCAGCTCCAGCAACAGCAGAGCCAAACCCATCACGCCAGTGCGTGCTGCTGTGTAGCGCATGCTCTCTGTACAGTGCAGGCCTACTTTGACTTCAGTGCGAGCCTCTGTCACAATATCCACCAGCTCAGCCACTCTACCTGAGAACAAGAGAGTAAAGAGAATGGACACACAAAAATATGGAGTTTGCATGTTCTCCCTGTGTGTGCGTGGGTTTTCTGCAGGTTCTCCCACAGTCCAAAAACATGCAATATGGGATTACGTAAATTGGACACTCTAAATTGACAGTGAGAGTGGATGGTTGTTTGTCTGTGGCCCTGTGATTGACTGGCAAACTATCCAGGGTGTGACCTTGCCTATCGCCCTATGTCAGCTGAGATTGTCACAGCACCCCCTCATGTGGAGGATAAAGCGGTATAAAATGGATGGATTTATTTGTTGCCTAATGCTTAAGGCACAGTGTGTAAAATCTAGCATATTTTCTATCCCCGCTAGTAAAAACATATCTGGGGGGCATGAATGTCATCCATTGCATATCCATCAAATAATTGTGAAAGAGAGTTAATTGGATATAAGGGTTTTGAATGGAGACACAGTGGCATTTCCAGAACTGCTGTGTTAGCATGACAAATAGCAATACCTGCAGTGGAGTCCTTCTCTTTAATACACTTCTCTCTTCCAGTCTCAATGGGAGTGTGTGACACCAGCCTTAGTTCAGCCATCAGAGCCTCATGATCGGAGTATGGGAAAGGGTGATCAGGGACGGAGCCTTTGGTGGTTGACATGGAGTCACAAAAGACGTCCACTTTAGAAGAACCCTGTAAATAAACAGGAGGGAGACGTGCAGTGGCATTTTTGCTCTGAACACAAACCACCAAAACACAGCAGGCATGACAAAACGTGGCTTTTACTCACTTTGAACAAGATGTAGTCAATTCGGATTCCCTTCTCAAAAGGACCTAGCTCCTTTTTATTGATGAAAGGGTTGTCAGCTATTAGAGTGACACCATCCTCACACCCCTGCAAAAGATAATTGGTTTTATCATTTATCACCACAAGGGAAATTAAATTTTACCATTACAGTTAGTTTTGGTAGAACTGCTAATCACATCGAAGAGCAATGTCAACTGTTTTCTTAAAGCAGTCCGTCTCCCCCTGCTCGTTAAGTTAGGCTGTTTGTCTGTGAATAAATGCCACCCACCTCACCAAATGTGTTCATGAGGTAATAGAGAGAACGAGGGAGGGGCACGATAACAGCAACAACAGACAGGAAGTTAACCAAACGTTAGTAAGGTCACATTCCAGACAGCACTGCTGTAAAAGTGACACGACTGGCAACAACTTTACACTTGCTGATTAGGTACACTTGTTCAAAATTGTGCAGGCAAGACATGTCAGGGGCCTCAGATGATACCAAGATGTGATCAATGTTGTTTATGCTTCCATTATCCATAAACAACAACCAAGGGGTTCAAAGAATATAGTGAATATTGCGTCTTCTATAAATCTCTACATGCTAGATAAAGGCAAACATTAAAAGTCTGCCTCTCTCATCCCTTCTGTCCCTTATTTCATAAATAAGCTGGTGAAATGCATGCATAAGTAGCCATCACAAAAACACTTAACTTAAATGACTGTACTTATCAGACATATTAATCTTATTGGTGTACTGCAAACAGGTCAATACCTACATTAAATGTATCAGTCTCTAAATAAGCGTCACGGAGTCCAGTGTAAGATCTCAGTAGCCTGTTTCCGAGGTCCTGAGGGTGCATGTTGAGGTCACCACCTAAAATGACCACATCTGCTCCAGCAGAGGTGTGCCTGATAGAAAACACAATATTACAGATGAAACAGGGGAAAGTACTTACTGATTAGGATTTGCTTTCGATGCTAACCAAGTGGCAAAAGGTGCAGCTTATACGAGACATGAATCATGGAGATATTGATCAGAGAAAACAAATGTCCTCATGCAGAGTTAAAAAGCAAAGACACTCTACCGGACAAACTGCTGCAGCTCCCAGGCCTGAACCACTCTGTGAGGTAGATAAGAGTCCTTCTCTCTGCAGTACTCCGCATGCAGCTAAAAATCAACCCACAGACACAGAATCAATTGATTTACATTTACTCAACTGTCAACCTTTATTTACACTTACAACTTAGGGACAATATAAACAGCCAACCAAAAATGTGTTTGGTATTGCATCTCTTATATTCATATACAGCTGAGAACTGCTGGTAGGTTAACTGACATGAGTGACGTAGACATTAGCAGTCAGACTTCCGATGCTTAGAACAGCCATCCCAACAGCTTTACCCCCGAACCAGTCTCCATGGTGGGCCTGAATATAAAGATAGGAAAAAAAAAAAAGGGAAAAGTGAACCATAACGATGCAAAAGGTATAAATTGCAGGAATAAAACTCCAAATAACAGTAGAAACTGAATCAGAAGGTCATACTTTCATGTTCATCCATCTGCTGATGTAAATCAAACATCAAATATAAGATAACTTAAACTCCTGCTTTACCTTCCAACACAACACATTCACAATTTCATTCAATAACTAATAATTCTTTACCACAGTTGAATTACTAATTTAGGTTGAATAATGGGTTTGGAGAGCTTCTTCCTCATGTGTATAAAAAAACCCTCTGCTCTCAGCTTCAAAAGACTTACCATGTATGGGTAACCATTCAGCGAGAAGCGATAAAGAAATGTGTCACGGATTCTGTGTTTGGAGAACATGGCCAGGCCGCTTCCTATGACTCCACTTCAGGATGAAAGTAAAAACAACACGTGAGCAGAGGTTAGACTATACTCCAGCTTCAGCAGCATGTGGTTATCATTATAAACATAAAAAATATTAACTTCCTACAGATCTACTTTATCAAAAGTAGGTGTTATCTGTCAGAGATGCAAAAAAAATGTATGGACCTGAGATGACATTTTTGTGAGCTGCAAAAGGGATTAGCAAAGCAGGACCTTTGATTAATTTGCTTTGTGCCTTGGTAAGGGGCTCAAGAAAGAATTAAGATGCAAAAGTTAATCCTGAAGGTAGAGCCTAAGCATCACTTCATTTTTTTTGCTGTGCAAGAAAACCTTTTCTGACAATGATTTACAACTCTTTTGAAGTTATGTCAAATTGTTCATGAATTTTAATCTCAAACTGAAAGGCTTTCGAGGGTAACAAAATGGCAGCCATAAGAATGAGAATAAACATGTTACCTTTTGAAATAATGTGAGTGAGGGTGGCTAAGGGAGAGTTTCTTTTTCAAGAACAGGTAGTCTTTCTCACTCCACACCTTAGGAAATAACAGACATATTAGCATGTTAACAGTCAGACAAATTTCCATTTCTCCTTTTTATTGATTTATTTTGCTGGAAACTGATAAAGTAGTAAGACCATCATTTTTGTGGATATAGTTGGCTGCTGCCATATTTCAACTTTTACTTATGATCTCATCAACACCACACTAGCCATCAGCACAAGGTCTTGACTGCATTACTTCAACTTATATTTAAGGCAAATTGACTTTTCCACAGCAGGGATAAAACTATTCACACTCAACTTAAACTGTCAAAACAGGAGGCCAACTAAATGAACTTTAATTATGAGAAACATCAGAGTTCAGAAACGATAAGTATAACCTGAGCCTTTCAATCCACACGGACAATACATTGTGTAGGCTCCCTGTAGTGCAACACGTCCAACGACGACAACAAATGAGTGCTCAAAGAATACAAGGTCATACACAAAATGCTAGTACGCAAATGCAAGAAAGTATGACGCAGCCCTAATTCTCCCACAAACACAGTATCATGAACATGAAGATGTGTGTATCTTTAACTGATGTGCTTCCAGGCTCCAATTCACTGATTACACACCCAAGTACGAGCCAGATCCCAGTGTGCCAGAAACTCTCAATTCTTGCTCTTAAAGATACAATCAGAAGAGCCGGCTAAGATACAGGGTCAGGCACAGGCTGTCCAAACACTTTCTGTCAGATAGTGATTTAAATAAATTCTATCTAGCTTTTTTATCAAGCACAACCTTGATTTAATACATTTAACTGGAACTTGGGAAGACCAAGAAGCTGTTATTATTGAATCTACTCTCAACTTCAGTTTAGAATGCATATGATTGGAGGTGTGATTGCCATTTTATTTAACGATTTTGCTTCAATGCAAGATGATGGAGTTTTTTGGGTCTTCAGTTGAGTCACTTTCTCAGAATATATTCATTTCCACAAGCTACCTACATACTATACTATACAACATTATGATGACTGTGGTGAACTGCTTGTTGACAGAAATACAAAACAACTGTTCTGTACAGACATGATCTTACTCAGCCTGTGACGGGGTCAACAGATAACAGAAGACACAGATATTTTTCCCCTCACCTGCTATCTCTCTTTTGTCTCAGTTAATAAGGTTGTAGATCACTTCAGTTCCAAAATTACAAAGGTTATAAATGCTATCGCAAACATGACGGTTGTCTCTGGTAAGGAAAGATCTCCTAGAAGAGATGTTTCACTGGTCAGAATGCAAAAAGGTGAAACTTTAGAATATACAATATGGAACGGAGAAATGGAACACAAGTCCTTTGCTCTGACATCATCACCAAAATAGCTATTATGCACAGGCCTCATTTGCTGTTGCAGTTGCACCTTAATTTCTATACTAAGGGCTGCATATGCTGAACAGTTAGGGGGCCAACATTCATTTCTGATGTTATGAACCATCCAGACTCCTCAGGTTTCTGCCCTCACAGTCATAACTAAACATGAAGAGTTCACTTTCAAACTAACAAAACTGCAGGTGTGCTGCATCTATGTATATGGTGATATTCATATTGCCCACATGTGTAAATAATGCATGTGTAAATAAAAGAAATTATTATATATAAAATGAAATAGCCATATAAATCATTGATGCAGGGAGAAGGGGTGGGACCTGATTGGTTTCAACTTCTTCACACTCCCTTTGGAACATGTATACTTTAGATTAATGATTAATCCAATGTTTTTTTGTCGTCATTTATTTTTTTTGTACATGTTTCATTTTCAAAATAAAAATAATCACCATCATCATCATCTCTAATCAATCTGATCTTTTTAAATGCCTTTTTAAAGATGAGATAATTACTAAAACACTGACCTCTTGCAGGAGGACAATATCATGCTCTTCTTTGCACAACATGTCTCCAATCATGGCGTAGCGTTCAGTACAAAGTTTGCTAAGGAAGCGGATCCCCCTAAACAAAGAAACAGAGTATGAACAATGACTTCCTGCATAATGTACATCTATGAAGACAGAAAACAAGGACACCACAAAGCACAACCACTGACCAGCAGTTCAGAGAGAAGACTCGGATCCTGACAGAGTCTGCGTTCGTCATGCTGGCAGATCCGTTGATCAGTTGATGAACTTATGCCGTTTCAGATGTGGAATATCAGGTAAGATGACTCAGTACCTGATGATGCACATAAAAATAAATGGTAATAGTGGGCATAGGGTAAATGTACACATATAAATCAAAATTCAGATATGAAAAAGCACACAAGTCACGAGTCTAAGGGGAAGATACATATAGCTGCACAGTCAGTGCTTAAAGTGCAGAATAAGCAGACAATAGCTCCAATAATAACACCAATAATTTTTGAATGATTCAGCACATTTCCTGCTTTTAACTGCTATTAGATATCAAATACTGTGCAAATATCGTCATGGTGCTGTAAGTGCAAATATGTTTAGGTTTTGTTGATATGCATTATACTATTATATACTGTGTTATGTATAATAGAATAAAGAATAGATGTCTGCCAAAATTAAGAGAAAAAAGAGATCAAGTATATTTATATTTTGTTTATTAAGTTTTATAACTGAGCAGATCCCTGGGCAGGCCTGGCTTCACTTTGTGACACAGTGAGGAAAAAAAGGAGACAAATTCAAAGGCAACTGCATTCCCTCCTTTCTCCTGGGAGTGCAACAATACACCGGCCCCATACAAAGTGCTGACATGGCTTTGCTCTGTCTAGAGAGAAAATGGGGAAGCAGTAATGTGGAAAAAAGAATCAGGCTTTAGTGTCAGAGGTAATACTTGCTTTGAACGGGGAACACAAATTGTTCTTGGTGTGTCAGTACACAGAATGCAACGTGAAAACCACATAATTCTCTTGCAAGTCAAAGATAAACACTATCCTGAATTTGTACATTGCATTAGAATGTGTATCCAAAATACTGGGTAATAAATATTGTAGCTATGAAACAGTAGGTAAGTATAACATACAAAGTAACCCAGATTGCTCTCATACAAAATTACAAATCCACAGATTTATTAATTCATTAACAAGACAATCTTTTTTTTATTGTCTGTAACAATGCATTATGTAATAACTCCGCATAATGTAATAAATTTGCATTCCATTATGTAATAACTCCCACATTTTGTAATAATCTGCCGCATTATGTAATAAACTGCTTGAACGCAATATGTAATACATTTTGCCGCATTATGTAATAAGCTATTACATCGTTCACTGTGTAGAACCAGATCCAAAAAGACAACAGTGAATTTCTAGGCAACGGAGGCATGGAAAGTGTCAGGTCATCACACCACACATCACTTGGCTAATGATTGGTTTCTATTCAATAGTCTGTACAAAGTTGAAAACAACTATTCACTGTATCTGAAATATTTTGTTTAGTCCTGTATGTTGAGTGACTCAGATTTGGTTTGATGAATTTGTTTTGTCTTATTGTCACGGCTCAGTTAGAAGTTATCTATCATACGACCTTAGTTCAGATTAAAAAATGTGAGAATGCGAGTATGAATGGTTGTTTATCTATTGCAGAGTGTACTCTGTCTTTTGTCCAGTTTCAGCAGGGACTTTAAAAGATAGATGGCAGAAAACAAATCAATTCCTTTACTAGTCAAGCCTATATCTGATCAGCCTTATGGCAGCAACTCCATGCATTTTAGCATGCAGGCATGGTCAAGCTGACCTGCTAAAGTTAAAACCAAGCATCAGAATTGGGAAGAAAGATGATTTAAGTGACATTGAATGGGACATTATTGTGGTTTGTGCCAGAAACTGCTGATGTACTGGGATTTTCCTTCACAATCATCTTTATGGTTTACAGAGGAAAAAAATAAAATAAAAAAAAAATAGTAAAAGTAACAACTAAACATAAATAAACAACGTTTGCTGAACTCATATTTCAACTTCAGGTTCAGGTGAAGTAACTGGTTTTACGAAACAACGTAGGTCTATAGGTGAATCGCGTTAGATTTGACCCATTTCCTATGTTAGTATCAACGTGAACACTGAAAAATTAATTCGATGTATCACCCAACATGCCCACAGATGGAACGTTACCAAGGGTTACACAAATCTGCCAAGCCATGACGCTAGCCCTGCTTCGTTAGATTGTCATTTACACTGTTTGCTTATCAAGCTCAAGCTTATCAAACTCACCTCATGGAGCCGTTGACGTCGCTGAAGTTAACTGGACCGTTTCATGAAACCCAAAGCCGCAACAGTAGTTTTAGGGTTTAATACTTAAACACTTGTCTTTTAGTTTGCTATGTGACTGTTGTTGGTAATAATTAGCGACATAAATAACTAAAACTAACTTCGCGGTGTCGTTTAGCCACATTGGCTGCGAAGGGGTTTTACTTCCCCGGTGTCATAGATGTAGTAGTGTCACAGAGCTAGCGTGCAGTCCAGTCAGCTGGGATAAAAATAATTGTTACAACTTCCGGCTTCATTTCCTTCCTTCAAAATAAAACAGTTTAACTGTTTCTGTACGATAATTGAATAAAACCAGGGGAGCGTGTTGGTCTAATTTTAATGAGCTATACGAATAGTGATGACACAATGAGTGAATTTTAAATATGCGTAACAATATTGTTGTGAAACTTTGGTTTCCCGTTTGTGTCTGCCTCAGACGCTGTTCATTCTGGGAAATTGTGTTCTTTCCAAGGTTCAGTCCTGGCAAAAAAACCCAGTGACAGTACTGTAACTACGGCTTATTTGCACTTACTTTACGTATCAAACTAGTTGTTTAAAGTGAAAATAGATGTTTAAGGCGGAAGGAGGTCAAATTATTGTATAGGTCCTAATGATGAGACATTTGTCCTTTTATAAGAAAAAATTGGAATGCCTACTTTTCTATAACATTGTTGTATTCCAACATTTACTTCAGTAAAGGAAGTGAACACCTCTTCTTCCACTGAGATTTTGATGCAAGTCTGGCATAAATCCAGATATAGATTTAAATAAAGTATTGTAATGTAGTAATTCTATGAAAAACTATGTGTCACAATATACACACAATTTTGTGGCTTTTGATCATAGTGAATGACAGGAAAAACTGCTGAGTTTCACCTGTATCATGTTTCATCACAAGATCAACCATGAACTGCAGATTTTGTGATGCTGGGCAGACCACATTATTATATATATATTATTATTATATATATTATATATGCACATAATATACACATGCAAAAAGAAACATTGTACACAAAACAAATTTACAAACATGTTTAATACGTTTTTAGGGGGGAATGGCCCCAAAGGCACCATGCGTCTTATTGTTAGATACATTTGTTTGATTATATAGTCCAACCTCTACTTTGAAGTATAAAATTGCAATGCACAATGGTAACAAAGACAATATTAAACCACCTTAAACCAAAAACAAACAAAAACAACGCCCACACCATTCAGAATATGGTACATTAGATATCTCATTATTAATTTCAATATCAGCACACTCACACATTATTTTCAGTGAAGCATATGGCAAACACTGAAAGTCAAAAGACAACAAAACATTAATCTTAATAATGGGAAAAAAAAATGTCTGTATAAAAGATAAACTGAGAAACCTGCTAGAGGAAGAGTGTTTTTGTATGTAGCTTGTGAAATTTGACATTCAAAGCCAGGTGCAATTCTTATTGCAACATACAACATCTTTAATTTGAACTTCTGTAGCAGAATTGTCCAGTGAACCACATAGAGTATAGACCTATGTCTGGCAGGACCCATGGGATGACAGGCAATTCCTGTCTGTAGTTTGAGTCCTGCAATACTTTTAACATCTCCATCTCAATGGAAGATGATCAATACATCTCCAATACCCGGTCCGGCCCTCCCACTACTTGGTAACTAACCTTATAAATAACAATCAATGGTCATGCTCCACAGCACAGACAATAGCTCTCATTCAAGACAGTTAATTAAGTTTGACTTTAAAATTAATTCATGTGTAATGTCACAAAAAAGTGTCTTAAATATCAAAATTGAACCTTTTTCAATGAATGCAACTTCTCCGCATTACATTACACAGAGAAGGGTGAAGCAAACAAGCCGTCTTCACAGCATACAATCTCTTTTTTAAACAAAAGAAACAGTGATTAACTTCTCTTCACTTTTAGCCATGGTCTGAGTTGAGTGCTGAGTTAATTGATCACAAATATGAACATAAAGTCCCATTCGCCCCCCCCTCAGAAGAAATACTCCTATGTAACACATTTTCCTTTAGCATCCACTGACTCACAGTACAGAAATGATTCTTTTTTTTTTTTTTTTAATTAGGCTACATAACTCAAGGCGATAGAAAATAAGCAGTGCTGTTGATTCAAACCCCCTTTCTGGATCTTTTAAGTGCAACCAAGCACACGTCTTCAAACAAAGAGAAAAAAACTGGGGATCTCATAAGGATGGTAAAGCCTCACCTTAATGTCCGGCTACTAATGATACAAGGCATCCTTAGTGTCAAAAGGCAGTTATAGATAGATGCTTGTAAGACCTGATTTTTTAAAAAATTGTGTAAGAAAATATTAAAAAAGCAGAACCTTAAAATATGGTAACACAAAAAACCTTCTCCCTGTACACTCTAAAACAAGGGACACTTTTTTCTTGTAAAACAAAAGGCTACATAAAAATTAGTCATCCCATCCCATTCCTCTTTCTGCCCAAAAACAAAAACTGCCTCCATAGATGTCAATCCAAATTCTAATTTTCTTTCTTTCTTTCTTTCTTTTTTTTTTGAACAAAATACACCAGTATGACTATTTACTGTTTATTCAAAAACAAGAGGTAGTAATAAAAGGCAATCCAAAGTGGCAGGCAATGATATAATCTTTGGAGAAAAGGCTCAAACCTACTGCTACATCACCACTTGGCTCTGGTTTTCCCCTTCTGTGGTTCTGCTCTCTCTACTCTTTCAATCTTGTATACACTTGTTACTTGCTGCTCAGAGTGTGCTCCCTTGGATACCAAAAGGGTCGTTTCCACCCTAAACACTTTCTCATTCCCTCGATAAAACATTTCAAGCTCCATCAATTACCTTGGCAAAAAAGTGAACCCACTTCATCTAAAGCATGTTTAAACACATAGAAAACAGCTAGTCTTTCAAACATTTCTTTGCGTGTCAGCACGGTGAGATTCACTCTTTTTTTCCTTGCGACTTTTCTTTAAAAAAAGCATCTGTCCTTGTTAGTCTGATGTAGCATTGTTTGAATGTCTTCTTAGTTTTTTATTTCCTGGGCGGTTGAGCTGGTCAAAAAGAGGGACTGTGTCATGCTTTCGTCTTGCTTTTCCAAGACCTCCCTGAAGAGCTGTTAGTCCTTAACAAGTCTGTAGACGTGATACTGAGCTCCGTGTTCACTCGTGGAAACCTCAAACACAAACGCTATACAGAGCAAGGTCTCCTGGGTGTCACGATTCGTCACCACCTGAAGGGCAAAGACAAAAAATGTCGAGATGGAAACAGGAAGCAGCGCATGGTATGCTGTTTATAAATACTACAGAGGCAAACAACTGAAAATCTTTAAATTCATTAAAAGAACAGTTAGATATTTTGACTCTCAACCACATACCAGCAGCTTTATTCCTCATTAATAAACGGGTTCATTAATAGCGTAATTTGAATAAAAACTCTCCTTGATGTCCTTATTTAACTTTAGGTAAAGAAAGTAGATAAAATTAATGTTGACTGGATTCTTACCGTACTTTTACAGCTTATGTTAGGCCTTTGATATACTTGTCTTTTCTATTCTTTCTTTAAATACTCTGTGGATACTGTTATTCCTGATACAAGTCATTCAGTCAGAAAAGCTGTATGTTACCTGCAGGATAGTGAAGTTTTCAAGAACACTGTTCATCATGTATTTTTCAGGCAAGTGTTTGAGCTTGTGGATGAAGTTGATCATATATTCGCACATCGGAGAGCGGTGGATCCTGTAAACACACTTCCCCCCCTCCAGGCGGGCGTACTCTGTCTGCAAGACACACACACACACACACACACACACACAAAGGACAGTCAAAAACATCTGGCAGGGTCTTAAACTCAAGCTGAGGTCTTGTGTCATCTGAGTTCCCCCGAGCTTTACCTCTACTTTCTCGACGACCTGCTTTCCAAACGAGCAGACTTTGGTTGAAACAGTGATGGTCATGTTCTCAGCGCTGCTGTACTGGCTGCTGACACCATAAAAAGAACCAGGGCCGTCCTGCATCCCGCTGCTGTTCAGGTCCGCCTACAACATACACAGATTTCATCACACTGCAGTCGCTGTGTTCTGTGACTTAACTTAAACTACTTAGACGGCTGTAATTTACGATGATAAGTTACTGTGGAAAAACTACTGGCTGAAGTAATAACAGCAGTGGTTGATGAAATAACAGCCGAACAAGCATCTTGATTACAATGGGTATTTCAAATGCAATTAAACGGTAATTTTAATGTTACCACATTTAAATGACTACATTTTGAACTGATTTAAAACCTTGCACTGTTATTGCCAGAGCTAAAAGGCTAAATGAATAAGTGCTCACATAAAGCACAACGCAAAGTGGTTGACAAGTGTTTATTAACAACTAATAAGTGGCAGATGATAATGATAATGATGAGGACCTACCCAGAATTTTACTAGGAAGAAAGCATTCTGAGGCCCTTTCTCATAAAGTTCCTTGAGTCCGCCTTTCTTCTCAGGGAACTTGTCATAGATCTGCCGGATGTCCACAGCCTCAAGGAGCGGGTCACTGTAGGAGGGGTTCGTCTGTCCAATGTGGACAAACAGATGTTTGCTGTACTGCAGTGGACAGACAGAAAAGAACCAACAGAGGACAGAGTTAAAGTTCCTGTAAAGTGATAAAGATATCACCTCTTTGCCCACCCCACAGAAAAATGTGTTAGTTATCACCTAACCAAATTTGAGTGATGAAAAAAGGGTGTTTTTTATATCGTAACAGCTCCTCTACGTCATGGAACCATATTTTTGAACATTTTTATATTTAGATACTTTATTAATCCCCTTGGGGAAATTATTCTCTGCATTTTGACCCATCCTAAAATTAGGAGCAGTGGGCTGCACACACGGAGTAGTGCCCGGGGAGCAATGGGGGTTGGGTACCTTGCTCAGGGGTACCCCAGCCCTTTGGACCTGGTGGGGACTTGAACCGGCGACCTTCCGGTTACAAACCAAGTTCCCTTTCCACTTGGCCACAGGCTGCCCCTAAAAATGTACTTGTATGTATATAATTCTTTATTCCACAGTTGTCATTTCTATTACATGTTCTCAGCCACTATAATCTAACATACTGTAAACAATGTGTGGGGAAGAGAAACTCTGCATTTGCTTTACAGGGTCTTTAAGTAGTCGATTAAGCTTTTCCCTGTTAGCAGCTTTTTTTAGCTGTAGATACTAACCATAATCCGAGCTCCAAAGCTTTTGTTTGGTTCCCGTTATAAAAGAAACTTTGACTCACGTTGTCTGGGTCTCTCTGAACCTCCATGAAGGCAGAGTATTCCAGCATCCGCAGCTTAGAGGAGGCGATGGTGCGGTCCTGCCATACCGGTACTGCAGTGGCAGTTGGTGCAGGCGGAGGCGCCAAGGGCTCGTAACCTGAACCATGCACCCCCACACACACACAAACACATACACATTTTATAGGAACACTGTGACAGCATGTTTGCATTTTTTTGTCTTATCTTTCACAGATTTGACTTACTTGGTATGGACTGTGGTACTGGGCCTCCTAGGCTTGGGTACGGTGGCTGTGCAAAAGGTTTGATGCTGAAAAACAAACAATGACATATAAATCATGCAGAAAATAGTCAAATAAAAACATTAGCTTGTTTGTAGCACATGGGTCTCACTAAATGTGTATGTTTGCTCAAATTCTATTTGATAATTTCACTGCATTGTCAACTGTATTACTGCTACTTTCTTTGCTTGGACCTTCATTAAACAAACGTTTTGTGAAGAGTGAGAAGGCGTGGGAGTGGCCTTAACCTGTGATCAGTCGCACGGACACAGGTGCCACATTGGTAAAAACAATCAGCAGTAAAACATGCTCATCAGTGATGTAAAACGTATGAAGACCTAAAACACTGCCATTTTTTTCATATCAACCTCAGTCAGAGAAAATTCTTCATTTTAGTACACAAACAACAAGTTACAAAAATCACTCTGAAAAATAAGAATGTCCCAATGAAGGCATGTGTTGCTGCACCAGCGAGGCGTGAGTCCACCTGCTTCATTACTTCTTAATGATGCAAAATAGCATCCGTTCAAAATGTACGACATGAACTCTGTGATCTGAAGTTGTCAGTCACTGTGAGGATTTACCGACCAGGCAGAAACGCTTGATGAGGCTTGACTGGACTGTTGAGCACTTTGTAACATATGAAACGTGCTATATACATGAATTTTGTTATTATGACTCATTTTCTCAATCAAATCTGAAGCAGTTATTTTGCGCATCGGCGGTTTACATTAGTGCAGGAAACATACAGTACAACTGAATGAAGGAGAGTTAGTGCTGCTTTGTGCTCAAGGGTGGAGCTTCGCTAAGCGGAACTTACGCATGGCTGGTGCGGCCAAGCCCAGGAGTCCTTCCCGGGTTGAGATCTAGAACCAGCCTGGTGTGCAAAAATGTGGTCTGTTAATCCATACCCACCTGACATTATAAACCTAACCCTCTCATTAACGCTCTCATTTAAGCATCTCTCTTTACAAACAACATACACCATGGTGTCTCCTGACAGATATCTCGTGTAAACCAATGGAGGTTATTTACTTACTCCTGAGAGGGTCCAGGCTGTCCTGGGATTGGAGCAGGCCAGAACTGTAGAGTAGAACAAAAAAAGGGTCAGCGGCTGCTTTCACATTAAACAGCGTGTAATCCAGATGTGGTTTTGTGCTCTAAGTGCGTAGAATCTGGATGGAGGTCTCACTCTGGGTGGTTGGTAGGGGGCAGGAGGCAGCGGTGGAAGGTGATTCTTTATTATACTTGGTGAGACGATCTGGGCAGATGACAGTGCAGCCATGTTCTGTAGGGCTTTGTCTTTTGATGCCTGATCCTGTGAATTGACAGAGAAATCCCGGGGTCAACCACAAGGGGGCGGCACAGCACTGAAATCTATAATACACTAAATAATCACAGTATTTGTATAGTGTGTTGTATGTGTAGTTTCTATTGCATTTATTTGTTGCCGGATTCTAAAATCAATACATTTTAAAATTTTTGTGGAAGTGAGTTATAATAAACTAAACAAGTGTGGAGCTTATCAGTAAAATATAAATAACAAGAGTTAAGTTTAGCAGACAATAACATGGTTATTTTTGGATAATAATCACTTTATTTTTTAACAGTCATCAAAAAGCAAGAAGCAAAGAAAAGAAGAAGAAGAGAGAAAATGAAACAGCGTGGCCCAACTGTGTTGTAGTTTTTCACAAGACAGATTGAGGGTCTGTTAGGTCTGAAAAAGTGTTATTAGGATCACCACAGGAAAAAAAAGAATAAATACAAAAGTATAGATGGAGTGTGCTGGCTGGGAATGCAGGTTTGTATTCATGTCGTAAACATATGCACATAATTATGTGGATTAATTTGTTCAATGTATATGAAATAAGTTGCCCAAAAAAGTAAACAAAGCAAGCCAGTTCATGTCAATGGTGCATGACGCAGTCTAAGATCCACAAACACTTGGAATATTTCAAACTTCATTAAAATGCATCCTATTGGAACTTTCTTTCTTTCTTTTTTTCCTTCAAGAATGCATTTCAGCTGACTCAGCTTTTATTTTTCGATTAAGAAGAGAGAGCCCAAATCAAAGAGCGACACCTTGTGCAAAGCAAGCGGGACTTTGGCTTTTGGCAGAGGCTGTGTGGGATTACACTACATCAGAGAGGATACGCAGCAGTGCTGGTTTCAAAGCGTGACGGTTTCCTGAGCATTGCTTCAATATGGGACAGCATTGGGGGAAGAGGCCATGCCAGCTGAGGGCAGTAGCAAGGCGACAGTGTGTGTACTGGTGCTGCCAAACGCAGGGGAGGAGGCAAGCATATTGCACAAGTCAGATTCACTTACCAAATTCATCGCCTGAATCAAAAGAGAGAGAAACCATTAGTGGTGTGCAGTTCTAATGATCTGTTAAGATTAGTTAAGAGTTTGGTTTTTAAATAACTAACTTAAAAATGTAGTTTTTTTTCCCCAATACTGTGGTGATGTTTATTTATTTATTTATTTATTTTTTTAAATAAAAAGAAGCCAAGTTGGCATTATCATGTAAATATATATGTATGTATATATAAATAAATAAGAACATGTAATGACATGTAATAAATAAAAAACAAATCAATAATAAATTGAAATTAAATATTTGCAATATTTGCATCTAAAAAACACTAATAAAAACATGTATATACAGTGAATAGGAAATTCCTCAGTCAGAAACATTAGGACTATCACCTCACAAGCCATCACTATACTATGGCAAAGAAATAGCTGGTACACACAATGTGTATTCAATTTAGCAGTTACACTTCCTGATTACCAGGAACTATGTTGTCTTAAAAAAACAACTATTTTTGAGTGTTTCTCTACAACAGAACAGCTGCTGGCTTTATAAACGCTGTCGATCGCTGAAGGGAGCACATTCACCATGTGATGTTTAATATTAGCTACGAGACAGCTCTGACTAAACTCATTAAAATGACCTCATGAGGCCTGAACATGTCAAATGACTGAATTAAATGTATTTTTCATATTCAGTTTGCTACAAAATTAAAACAAAAAGAGTCACACATGTACATAAGTAATAACAGGAAGAATAACACAAGTTATGATTAACCCCTTCGAGCAGAGCGGATAAAAGTCGACATTAAGTATATTTTTAGCCTTAAATAAAAATCAAACACTTTACATAAAATTAAATTAAGTGTGATTAGCCTCAAACACTGGAACATTAGGAAAATGTATTTGGACAGTGATTTTAATTTTAAGAACTGCAAACACTTTAGCTCAAAATATTAAAGCTGTTGTCAGCAAAGTCATATTGAGGCAGGGCATTTATTCACATCAAGTGTTTGTGAATTCTGTTTGTAATTTCTTTAAACCAGTTCAGGCCCTAAAAATACATAGGTAATTCCATTATGAAAACGAAAACATCTGGGTCCTTGCACTTTTCTGTGCTTAGGCCCTAAATAATATACACAAGAAGAAACGTGTGACTTTGTAAAACCATTAAGAATTAAGTATAAACCTGGGTCGCATGTGCTGCATATTGTTGATGCTAAATTGTAGCCTTTGCCATTTGCTAACTGCAATGCTACAGATAGTGAGTTTGATTTGAAAAGGATAAATAGTTCACCCCTAGTTTCAGACACAAGGAAGAGATTAAACACAGGACTCACCATGAACAGTTCTAAACTATACACAAACAATTACTCTTATGTGGGGTCCATTTTAGATCATCACATTAGCTATGAATGGACTCATCTACACATGACACAACTCAAATAATGGTGTGGATGCTGATGTCCACCAAAGCATTAGTCTGCATGAAGGGGTTAATTTAAGTTAAAGTTAGCACTAAAAAAATGCCACAATGTCTCTAGTGTTAACTTGTGTTTGAATTATTATATAAGAATATGCAAAAACAATAATTAAAAGCATGACAAAAACCAGAGGGACTGGTATTGAGGTAAGGAGCAACACAGTGACACAAATCAAAGATGAATCTTAACTGATGTTCAGTTTTACTGAAGACATTACAAACAGACACATTAGAGGAATTTAAAAGGTAGCAACAACTACAGTCAAGTGGAGAGAATTTTAGAGAAAGAAGTCTGAGAGAAGTATAGTATCCAGCAGAAGCATGGCTGGCACAGAGGACATATACACAGCTGTGGCATCATGCAGCTAAACAACCTTTCACTGAGCCTATCAGAACAGCATGTGTGGCATTCTCCTAAAGCAGAACATTCACAATCACCTGCTGCACCTGAATGTTAAGGATTAGATCAGGCTCATTCTTAATGCACCTCAGACCTAGAGAATTAAAATGCTTTGACTGTGGTAACTTTGTACTGCATGCATGCTACTGTGGTTAATATTTAGAATTAGCACACAATGTTTTGCTTGCCAAGTCAGGTTCCACGTATCTAGCAGGAACTGGACTTGTGTCAATGCAAGGGTTGATAATATGCACAGATTAACTGGTTAATGCAAAGCCAAGCCTGTACAAGCCCCGCCGAGCCCGCGGTGAAGCGCATACCTTTAGCTTTGACTGGATCTCGCGAGATTTTCTCCGGGCGAGAACCTGCAAGTGGCTAGAAACCTGCACAGAAGAATAGCCAAGAGAAAGGAAGAGGAAAAAGAGACAGGGAGAGAAAAGACAAGGAAAGAGAGAGAGAAGCCGTAACCAAAGAGGAAAGAGACGCTCAGTCAGTGTTGCCACGAGGCAGGTTGGCGAAACCTACCTTTATACCCGCCTGGTATTCGCGAACTTTCTTCCGTGCTAACACCTGTATGTGACTAGACACCTAAAAGGGTGTGAAACAGTTTTTGAGGATAAAACCAACATTCGCTCGTATACATGCACACATACACATATATACGTTCAAACACAGACATGTATACGCATGTACCCGCACACACACACTCCAAAATGCTGTGCCTCTAACTTAGTGAGGACACACATTACCATTCAAGCCCTTGTCCTTGTCCTTGCATTGATTCATTCATTCCCTACTACTTCCCGTGTGAGAGTCACAAGAGGGATGAAACCAATCACAGCTGACTTTGGGTTATACGCAAGGTCTGAAATTGAAAGTCCGTTACAGCAGGGCCAACATACAGAGACAACATTCACAGTCATACCTATGTTCAATTTATACAATCTGCCTGTCTTTGGATTATAGGAAGAAGCGATCTCAATGCAGAATCAATGCAGACACAGGCAGGAGTGAAAAAGCAAACTCACCAGAATTCAAGTATGAACTACTGTGCAGCCTGCAGCAAATCCTAAAACTTAAGTCTTAACCTTCAAACAGACTTTTAAAAAAGATCAAACCAAATTGTCCTCACTGTAAGATGTAGGGTTAGAGTTTAAGTCCTCACAAAGTTAAAGGTACAAGCATTTCTCTCTCTCTCTCTCTCTCTCAGTCAAACAAACACAAACATTGCAAATAGTACAAGCAAACTAAAAAGTATAAATTATAGGCCGGTGATATTCTGTATCATTTTTTCTTAATGTCAGAACCCATGAAAATACCATAGACAACAATAACTAGATATTATTGATATGCTTTATGTGACCTATTCCTATGTCCTAAAAAAGTTAAAGAATAAAGTTAAAAAATAGTTCACTATGTAAAAGAAAAGCAAAATATACATACATATACATATATATATGTATATGTATATATACATACATACATACATACATACATACATATAAAAACATAAAGACTGTAGTTTTTTGTACCCAGTCTTCCAAACATGTCTCTAAAGGGACAAAAATCATTATATATAAATGACCAGAAACAGTGTGTATCTGCCAAATAACATGTACACCTCTTCATTGTGTACTTAAAGGACCAGTGTGTAAGAATTAGTGTCATCTAATGGTGGTTGGGTCTTTAGCTTGGACTGTTGTAGAAATATGGCAGGACAAGATGCCTCCTTCCTTCCTTGTCCATATTCATAGTAAAAGGTTTATTTTAAGCATTTATATAATATTCAAACATGCTTACAGGTACTATATTCAATTTCGCGCTGATAAACACCCCTAACTTTTACACACTGGATCTTTAAGCAAAATGAATCAATATAGGTGTTGGTGCTCTAATGAAAAATATTCACCCATCCATGTTGTCAGTCATCAAAGAGAGTAAATCAAATTTACCTGTTTTCTTGTTCGGGTTTTGCCTGTCCTCAGCTTGATGTACCTTGCTATCAATTCATTACGTCCTGCATAACACAAACAAAAAAACAAACGGTCACAGACGAAGGCGAGATCGACACATCTCACACTGAACAGACGCTTACATTCTTGATAAACCTTGAATACACATTCTATGTCAAAGGAACAGCAGCGTGACTTTTCCCAGAGCTCTTCAGGCCCAAGGCAAACACCCTTTAAACACAGGTCACAGGTCACAATCACACCTCTTTTCCCTATTGGAGATATTTATATTTAAGGTTTTTTTCCTCTTTGTTTTCATTATCTTGTTTCACACCTCCTTAATGTCTGCTCACATGGGCCTGTAGCCTAATTACAGAGGGTGCTTAGAAAACAGAACCATGTTTTTCATGACATAACATCTACTCTCAACATTTTGCACAAAGAGTTTGTGTAGAGAACAGGCTTCTATTCTGGGCTTTCGTGGCCCTATTTACATTCACTGCTGAGCAAGGGCTGCACAGCAAGCACAGCTTGAGTCGAGCAGAAATCATCTTTAGTGTATGTGCAAAAAGCATTATAATGTTGTCTCAGGGGAAAAGTACAGTCCATCCATGCTTTTAGTTCTTCTTGATGCCAAGTCACGCTCTCTGAGGTTTTGCAGATGAAAATCAGGCCACAGAGAGAGGTTGAACCACTGTGTCATTATAAATAATGACCCAAACTCTTTTAAACTTGCTGACAGAAATTTTCACCAGCAAAAATTGGTCAAGATGTGAACACACACGATAGACTGTGTGTCTAGAAGGTCTTGGGTTTAACAGCTTTCAGACTATCCAGACACATAATGACAGGAGCAATAAGTCCTGTTTTTTCTCACACTCTTTGGCATTTAGCCTCCAGAAATTGCCATAAAAGCACTGAAGGCCATCTCCATCAGGGTTACTGAACTTCCCATAGTGTTCAACCAGTCAGCCCGGCGCTCAGCCAGCAGAGCAGAGCTGAACTGTCTGCCGATACTGTGGTAGCCCCTCCTCCTCTTCTGCCCTGGGCCAAGGATGGACACGCCTGCTCCAGCGCCTCCGCATTCCTAGCATTCCTCTAAGCCTGTCACATCTGTGCTAGCCAGTCTGATTGGCCTGAGCCTACGAACATAGCCCAGGCTAACACACACATGCTCATATGCAGAAGCAGGGGTTAGAGAGCTGTGCTCGGGGCCATTAGGTTGGGGTAGGGGGTCGTCAGTCAGAGGGGCAAAAGGGACAGCTGTTGCCGTAACTCTTAGAAGAAATACAAAGCCATAACTGACTCTGCCAACAACTGCCACCTGGCAGAAAGACAGCCCTCTTTCCCAAAACAACATCACTGTGTGACTCCACAGTCAACGGAAAGCAGCACCTGCTGCTGACCATCCCACAAGAGGATGGCAGAGAAAAAACAATGCCAGTTCAACCCCCCACCCAACTGTCAGTCTCAATCTTTTTAGCTAAAGGCCAAGGGAAAAACAATATATTGTCCTGCTTCAAACACAGAGCCACGGTATTTATTTTAAAGGCATCTATGTTGTTATACTGTGCCGTATACCAAGATACAGTATGTACTAGATGCTGTGGGTGTGAGGTTCCCGGAGAATGGTGAGTTGGATGTTATATGTAAAATTACAATTAAAGTGATTAATCAGATACATCTACAACAGTAAGGTTGTTTGTCTTGTGAATATAGAGAGGTCCTCCATTTATACACATATCTGTGCAGTTATGTGATATTTTAAATCCCTGCTTTTGTTTTGAACTCATACGGGCAGAGCATTATCTGCTCAGAGGACAAAGAATAACTAAATCAGAACACTGTAACATCTTGCAAAATTTTGATTTGCATAAATTCTTAAATCACAAATTTACTGGTCGAAAAGAAAAAAAAAATCAGTCAGGAGGCCTGTGTTGAACCCAAGACACTCTGAAATAAGAAGGGTGAGCTAATGCCTACAAAATCAAAGCCGGCAGCTGGACTTCATTTAGTTATGGTACAAAAGGAAAAAAAAAAAAATCACAACGCAAAAAAGAATATCTTCAAAATTGGTAGCAGGACTTCTAAGCAGCAGCTGCATAGCATGCACATGTACAATTCATGGAACACTAATGTATATGCCAACTACAACATGTTATTTTAGTTGACTGCATTTCAGACACACTGATCTATCAAAATCCAACAGATACAATATCAAGGATATGATCCGTGTCTCATCCTTCTGCACTCGGCCAAGATCTGCTTTGACTTGACTCGGTGGGTCAGAGAGATGGTGAAAAGTCTGGCCCACACAGTAGGGGATCATGACAGGTGCATACAGACAGACACACAATACAAGTCCTCTGCCTCTTATTTCCCCACACTTGCCGCCTTTCCATCTCGGGTAGAGAAATGGAAAGGCGGCGAGCTGTTCATGATTCTCTTGTTGATTGCTCAACACCCACGCAGATCGCTGCAGGCTGCCCTTCTTAACCTCTCCAACATGACACGCCTATGTCTTTCTTTTACTACATGATCGCTGGAATTTTCCACTTCCACGCAAAGATAGTGAGCAAAAAGGTAATCTCTCCAGCCACCCTCCTGCTCTGTCTCTCTCCTGAACCCTTTCTCCACCCTTATTCTCTTCCCTCTTCCCTCCTCCCTTCTCATAACATTGAGGTAATCCTCAGTTGCTAACATACTGCTCAGCCATGACTGAAAACATTCCTAACATCTCACTGAGGGGGCTGACAGGGAAGCACCTCAGTCATCATTACAGGCCTCTTAGGGCTCTTTCTTCTATTGTACCGTTTCCACCAGTTTTCACCACTACTCTGTTCATGCACTGGACCCACGGTTAATTCCTAATGTGACTTTATAGGTCACACCTGACACACAGCTCCCTCCAGCGCTTACATTTTTGCGTTATGTTGTACCCAGAATGCTTTGCGGTATAGTGACAGCTGCAGGGCTGTGAGGGGGAGAGAGAAGTGTGTGCTTGGAGATTGACACACCTGTTGAGGCCAGAAAACGCAGGTGAAAAACATGTCAGCACAGCCCCATAGCAAAACAAGACAGGCCACATTTTTCGACACACACGCATCATTTGAAGACACTTCCTGTGAACCTTGGGGTGTAAAATGTGCGAACTGGTTGATTGAGCCAAGAACAAACACATCAGAGTCACGGCTAATCTTTAATTGTTTTGCTTTAGGTTTGTCAAATGTCAAAATAAACTGCAGAGCCCCTGTACTGGCAATTTCTAACTGAGACCGTGTTCAGCAATTTCTGAATGAGTATGAATGGCAAAACAAATGTATTGAAGCTTGGGAAACTGTACGAAGAGCAATACCAAATTCCCACATGTCTCTTAAAATGTACATCTCCAGCCGGCTGCTTGTTTGCTTAGATTTGCATTAGAATTAAAAGGTAGCATAATCTGCTCAGACAGCGCAAACCTCCACCATGACCACTCAGTTTCTCCTCATGTCTAATTGATCATCATAACCTATATGAGATGCAAATAAGACGTCAAATATGATGCACATTTTCAGAGACACATATTTTACAGCTCTGACTAATGTACGCCAAGTTGCCAGGAGCTTAGCATGGTCCTGACACAGAGGGAAATGACTAGCCTAGCTATGTCCAAACAAAGTAAATATTCCTAAACCTACAACTCCTAAACCTGTATACTTTCTATGTAATAAACTGTTTGCTAAATCAGTGTATTTGTTACACTTGGATGAGGCCAGGCTATCAGTTTCTGTCTGTTTCAGGGCTATATGCTATGCTATGCTATGCTAAGCTACGCTAAGTGACTTCTGTTAGTAGCAGATGTGAAAGACGAAGGAAAAAGATGGAAAATGTGATCACGCTGCTACTGACTTGGATTTTCTCCTGAGTGTGACACATACAATATACAGATTGTACTTACAATAAATATGTTGCACATGAACATAACCACGTAGTCTATTTAAATTGTTAAAACTGCCTCACATCACAAACTTAAGTTTAGCTTCTTTAAGTGTTACTCGTGTCCAGAAAACTATTATTCACATGTGGGGTTTATTAACATTTAGTGTTTTCCTCCTTTGAACTCTTTGTCACCCCTGAGCTGCTCAAATGACTGGAAATGCTGCTGGGAAGTCTAGACAGGTTTGTAGAGCAAAGAATACACTTGTATAAAACAGTCCTACGACTAATAGGAATTTGCAAATATTTTTCCCACCAGCTGAGAAAAAAAAAAATCCTGGCAGAAAAAGTGGAATTCCCAATGGGAGGGATGACTTGCCTGATTCTGGAGGCCACTGGGAGTCTGAGACTGCAAGGTAGACAGTATTACATACAGTGCAATCGTTAACATTCCCCTAACCTCACGTCAGGGCAGCTTTTAGATGTCTGAGGTAATCGCCGTGTGAGAAGACTTCTTCTGGGGCATGCCTTAGCTCTGGCAGCAGAGCCTCAGATGACTTATTGTAAATGGAGAGGGTGTTTAGTGCTCTACAAAAAACCAGGCCTCTAAAAGGGGTCCCGAGACTGTGTTGCTAAGGGGGCAGGTTTGTGCACGGCCTGCCTCTTTGTTGACATTCTCATGACAAATGTATGTAGCCTGGCTGGGATACAACACTGGTCTGCAACAGGACATTATAGAGTTATTTAGATTTTAATTAACTAATGGCTGCAATGGCTGCAATGGATGCTTCATCTTTATATAAAACTAAAATGAAAATATACCATAAACTAGTTATGTCATTCTGGAAAATGAGTAGTAATGTGTACTTTTACGTTTAATGTACATTATTCAAGTCTACCTAAAATAATCCTTTGATTTCATTTAAATGAAATAAAATGCAACTGAGTAACTGTAAACAGAATGTTATCAATTGTTCAACAATATCTTATATTTACAAACAAAAAAACCCACATCAGTTGAGAACAGCAATAGAAGCTGCAACCTTGGCTGAGTTATCTCAGGTATGTGAGTGTTCTTGAATATCCAAATCTGCCTGGCAACCTACGAGGATTATATTCCATCTTGGGTGAATCACATTAAAATAATCTCATCTGACGTCTGGCGGGGAAAAGCCATCCAAAAAGCAGCACTTAAAAAACAAACACTAATGCTTTTAAAACAGTGTCTTGAGATTTTGGTGGCAAAGACCGATGGTTTTATGGTTGTATTAAAGCCGGAATCAATTTCACATTTTTGAGACATGATGGACAATAATTAAAGGGCAGGAAATTCTCACAAAGCATGGCCTGAGGGAGCTAAATTACAATGGTGAAAAGAACATAATTTCACAAAACCAAAAAGGAGGTTTGTTGAGGACAAGGCAAAGCAAAACAAAACAGGGAAGAAAGCGGCGCAGTTTTCTGTCAATCAATATTTACTGCCCCTCAGCAAAAAAACTTTAAATGCCATATCTAATTAGGAATGGGTGCACTGTCTCCAACATTTGAATGGGAAAGTGAGATGAAAATAGTGAAAGACAAATGTGTTAGATTTCCTTCACCTGGATGACTTTGATTCTACTGCATGACTTGCCAACATCTTCATCTGGAGTTTTTTAGGACATTAAGAGCTCAACACCTGCTATTTAACGAACACACTGCAGGAAACAGCATAATTATTCTGAAACTTTAAGGACGTTAAAAATCTTCAACAGAAAAAGCATGATGATGTCATGTTCCACCATCTTCATACACACTGGGCTAATTATTAATGCTTTAAATGAGCCATTCATCATCAAACACAACAGTTCTCTCGAAATCTCCTCCAACTGAGCACCTACAGGCAAAACTCTCCCAGTTATACCGGTGTGGGCAGAACAAAAGTGTATGATGCTGAGTGATAAAAACAAAGAGCAGGTTTTGCGAGTGAGAGCGTAATGAGGAAGAAAAGAAGCTATAAAACAGTAGGCATAAAAACAAGCTGTGAATTTGAAAAGAACGCTCTGAAGAAAAGACAGGTGTAAATCACGGACAGCAAAAGTCAGCTCTGAGAATGCTGGTGCAACTGGAAGAACCTGCCTCTGGGTCACAGCACTACAGGTACAGACTTGTTAAGGAGAGTTCTATGTGGAAAGAAAAACCTCTGTGCTCAAAATGTGACAGGGAAGAAAGAGGAAGACATTTATTTTTCTCATTTCTTTTCAGGGCACCACGATGGATGTTTGTGTTCTTTCGGTTACAAATCTTTGAGGACAGGACGGTTGTTTCATTTTGTGCATACATTACGGATTTGGTTTCCATGTAATTGCTGTTCTTTTCCCTGTTATTCAATGAACTCACCATACATCTTTCCTTCATCTGACAGGATTATTTTTCTCCTGCCACAGGGAGGGTAGATGGCGAGGGCCTCCTGGAAGCTCTGCTCAATATCCGGGCTCCACACACCCTCTGCATCCCCGTCCATGTTCTTGTCCCCGGTGTCCCCGTCCAGCCCATCTTCTGGGCTACCGTTGGCGCTCCACTCGTTGGACGCAATGGTGGCGGCTCCCACTGGGCCCAACCCCGAACACTAATATCAAAGGATCTGTTGGAGATCTGTGGAAAACAATGTACAAGTATTTTTTTTATTCATGATTCATGGGTGATTAGACTCTAGTTAGCTTAGTCTAACTTAAGTTAGTGTTAATCATCACAACAAAGTTGGGGAATATTCAATATTCTTCACTGGGTGAACAAATCCCATGAGAGATCTACTTTTTTTTCCTTGACAAACATTGTTGATTCATTCATTCATTCACTGTCTACTGCTTTAACCTCCACATGAGAGGTTGCAGGGGCCACTGGAGCCAATGCCAGTGGACACTGGGCAAAAGGTGGGGTACACCCTAGACAGGTCTCCAGTCCATCGCAGCGCAAACACAGAGACAAACAACCATTCATTCTCACATTCACACTTACAGGTAACTTTAGAGTGTCCATTTAACCTCTGCATGTTTTTGGACCGTGGGAGGGAATCACATGCAAACTCCACGCAGAAAGGGCCTCGATCGGACTGGGTCTTTTTGCAGCAGGGCAACAGTACTAGCCACTACTCTGCCGTGTGGCCCATTGTTGGCAAAAGAATAATAATACATCAGTGAGGCACACATATGTCGTGTTGTATCAAGAACACGATCATTGCAGATACAAACACCATTCTAAAGCTGTAACCACACCCAATAGCACCACATAGAGAAAAGAAAAAAATGGAGGAATTACATTATGTTTGCTGTGTTATACTATTATCTTGCTGTCAACTTCTTTGGCTAGTCAATTCCTGTTCACATTAAAATAATTACTGGGAAAAGTTCCACTGCGAAAAGTAGAGGCACTGCGAAGTCTAATTGGCAGAAGAAATGTGTTTAAAGCATCACGTTTTAATTTCAGATATCAACATTATCAAAACGGAAAATAACGAAATCTCAATCATCCCTAATTCGTATTTTTTTCCTGATCAAGACATGCTGGAACTGCTGGCCATGTGATCTCATCCTTGAGACAAATCCAACTTTTGAAAATGTTGTGAAAACCGTCTCTTTTATTAGATTTAACGTCATTTTTTATGATCAACATGTTAGGGGGACATTATCGGTCTGGAAAGAATGAGGAAGCCTGAAAGGGTGCAGGGTGCTCAGAATATTGCCATGGCTGTATTGCTGGCATTGAAACACGCTAAACTGTGCTGACCTGTAAGCATAAACGGTCAGTAGGACACTCTGCTGGTTGCAGTATCATAAAAATACAACAGAATATTTCTATTTAATTATGTCTACAACCTAATTAACCACTTCCATATGGAGTGATTTCAATCCTTGCCAAATTTTTCTGCTCCTTTGTGTTTGAACATCTATATAACTTTAATTATTTGGGTAGCTGCATAGATGGACCAGAACCACATCAGTTCATGTAAAGCATAATGAAGACGCAGTTTGAATAAGGAATGTCATTCATCTACTGTATAGGTCACATTGTTGGCTTGTTTTGACATACTCTTTATTGCAGTTATTAAATGTGTATGGATAAACAATGTTAACCATAATTATTACTATCATTTCCTCAATTTTATTTCTCTGAAATGGCCAAATGAATTCAAGATATTCCATAAAATGAAGTTTAAAGACCTCACTAATCAGTGCTGGCCTCAAAGAATTCTTGTGGTCTGGGAACTGTGTCCCAATGTGGTTGGCTCATGGCTGACTGCAGGCAAAGATCTTAAGTATTTTTCAAGCTGCCTTCTCAGCATTGTATTGTTTCTGAGATGGGACTCAATGAGGTAACCATGATCCTCAAAGGATGCTCACGTCTCTGCTTTAGCATTTCTGCAGTTGCTGGCAAAAACTTAATGGCTAACTACAGAGAGTACTGTTGGAGAAACTTCAATGATACAAACGTTCAAAAAGTATTAGAGATCCTCTGCTTTAGGTTTTTCCTATTAGAGACCACATTTGACCTCTTTTACACCGATGATCGTCAAAAAATATTAACACTGTGGTTCTGAAACCAAAACCAATGCGTGTGTAATACAAAATACAAATGAAATCAAATCAGAAAATGAATAGAAGTCCAGAAATCTGACTTTTTGCTCAGTTTATGTCTAGTGTTTGACCATGTAGATCTTCAATTGGCGAGCGAGGCTTAGTGATGTTTCTCGTCTTTCCCAATTAGAGATGAGACCGGTAACATCGTTCCTGAGAGTTTAACAGATATCCGCACAAGCTACAGTATGCTGCTACTAAGTTTAGCTGACAGGACCCCTTTTGGTGGACCCTTTTGGAGAAGGGTCACACTGTTAAAACTCAACACTGAAACTGAGCCCTCATCAGCAACTCAAGTGATCCCTCTGAGTCCTAACAAATCACATGGCTGGCCGTCCACAAATGCCAACTATATGAACTAACACAGGTTTAGTCTGATCATATACTGACCTGCCAATCTGTCAATAGATATTGAAAATTGCATCCTAACAATAAAAGGCAAATAGTGTTTTGGACTGCTAAATCAGTAAAACACAAACCAGTGCGACAACGCACAATCATTTAAAAAACTATTTCACCTCGTAGGTGTTTTCTTAATTGAAGCTGCTGTCAGCGATGTCAACTTCTGTCTAACTTAGTGTCCATTGTTACTGTTAGCATTCCCTTCTCTCCTCCTTACATCACCCCATGTAAGTGTTTTGTGAGGGGGCATTTATTTATTGACAAACAGCCTCTTTGTGTAGTTCTTGCTCCTGATTGGATAATGTGTTGTGGGAATGCTAAAAGGTTCCTCCTAGATTTACTGTGAGAGCCTTGAGACCTGTGTCAGTGATCAAAACACTCTAGATCGGTGATAAGTGTCAGAATGTTGACACATATTTTAACTGAAATATTTCCCAGCTTTAATTGTTTTGTCTATAAAATATATATATTTTTTGAGTTATAATTAAAAAATAATTCCAGATTAAAAATGGTTGATGATCCAAAAACTCAAAGTTCTTTACTTTCACGTTCACAATTCTCAAAATGGAAAACAAGCAATATTTTACTTATATTTATAAATGACTAAACCAACGTGCAGTGTTCACAACAATGGAAAACACATTTGACTGAACACTTCATCAACTCAAGTTTGCATATTTATCTAACATGTCAATTAGGGAAAGTTGAGATAGGCATTTTTGAATAGTTATGTTTGAAATGCACAAAATGGAATGTAACCAAATTTAAAAACCTAAATGAAATTAAAACTGAAGTCACTACACACTATGTCCACATTTATCTCTGTCTTTATAGGTAATGAGTTTGTTTATTTCATTGCCCTGCCTGCAACAATCACAGCGCAGTTGTACAAATTAAAAACAGACACATTTGTAGACGATGAGCCACTGACTTTAACACATCTGACATTTAAACACTCTTCTCATTCTCAGCCTTCAGCGTGGCTGATGCCGTTTGTGTGGTATGAAAAAGTCATTCAGGCAGCCAACAGTATTTCATTAATGAATGCACAGGTGCTGCGGGGCAATAGCTTCAGTGACGCTGCGGCAATAATCAAACACTGGTGGTGCAGAGAGGGAAGGGAGGGACAGGCACCCACTCTATTTTTTTTTATCGCCAATTATAGCTGAGAAAACAGGGCAAACCACCTTCGCACTGAAAGCTGTGAAGAGCAGCAAACGGCGCATGGCATAATACAAGGATCTGATGACCTCTGTGGAGGACTCACAAAAGTGTGTTCAAGTGAGGTGCTACGAAAGAGAGGCTCTTCACCAAGAGAGGAGAGGGGCCTGAATTCCAGACATGTCCTTATTAAGAAAGAGCTTGTGAGTGTTCACTCTTTCTCCTCCTGCCTCCCTTGTGTCAACCCAACGCCCTCCCTCCTCCGCCTACCCCCCCCCTCTTCTACCCAGTGCTCAGAACGTCTCTACCCAAATAAGGACAGGAGACCAGGAGATGCGTGTATGGGAGGAGTGGATGGTGGATTGGTTGGTTGGTTGGTTGGTTGGTTGGACAGCAGAGCAGGGAAAGGGGGTGTGTATGTGGGGAGGGGGGAGTCCAATTTAGGCGTCCACTTTGGGGTCTGGAAAACAGTGGGATTGTTCCAGCTGGAATGCAACATCAGCAGTGAACACGCTCCCTCCCGCTTCATGACACTCACAGCTCAGACTAAAGGAAAGGCATTATTGTCAATGGAGCCGTGTTTTCAATATGTCCTCTGATGGAGTCACAAGATTTAAATCAGGACATCATAGTCGCCATGACCTCACGATAAAAGTGAGGAGTGCATGAAGTCAAAGCAGGGGCGATTTCACGGACTCGAACGCAACAGTTCTCACTAAGCGTTCCAATAAACGGATTTAAGATAAAGATATTTGGTTGTCCAGTGTGATATACTGCCAGCACATCCTCTGTGAAACAATTAGAACCTTTTATAATATTATAACAGCTGTTACCAGAATGGTGTAATGTCCCTTTAAGCCAAGTTTGGGTGAGAAACTCCATAACATAATATAATTATCGCTCACACAACAAACTCAAGTTGCAAGTTGTTCATTGGGGGCGGCAGTTGCTTGAGTGGGTCACAGGGTTGGAGGATCAATCCTCAACTTGCCCGGTCTTTGCCCAAATGTGTCCTTGAGAAAAACTCTGATCCTCAAGTTGCTTCCCATGACGGGCGAAAGAAATGCAGATGATTCGACATATATATATAATGATTTTTAGCTGCTACCATGGTCGCAAGCACAAGCCAGATGTTGACTGAATGACACGCTGCTCTCACATTAAACACCAAAAATCAACGACACACCTCTCATCGTGCTTTCTGGGATTTGGGCCATGAGATTCTAAGGACCAACATGCTACAGAATTCCAATGTGCAGAAGGAATGTAAATAACAAAGCAAAGCTATGCACCTCGCACGTTCATTCAAACGACACCATTCATGCACAAGAATCCCTCTTTCCTTTTTCCCCAGTTCTGAACGGATCACATTGCAGTCCAATTTCAGCAATCAGCATATCTCGGCTTCGGCTCCATCTATGAAATGGCCAGTGTTTATTGGCACCCGTACAACATTTTCCCCCTTTTTCTCCCTACACAGGAGGAGTGTGTGTAGAGAAATGTACAAATGAATTCCAGTAATACTTCTGAGTCACTCTCAAGCTGCTGGGTCACACAGAGGAAAGCTGCCGGTACAGACTAAATCAGGAAAGGGATTCCTTCACAGACAGTTAAACTGTGCCACAGACGGTATGAGATCTCCTCTTCATACCTACGGGGGAAAATAAACAGTCTGTGTGTTCAGTTATAATCTGGTGTGCCCCGAAACTCAGCAGTCGGCACAGCAACATTTTTTTCTTCCACTGAACATGAGCTCACAGTGCATGGTGTTTGACTGACCACGTGGATTTATACGCTGAGTAACTCAGTACTCTGTCATGTCTCAGATTTCTTTTGTCATTTTCTGCCGGCATTTAAGACCAAACATGACTGATCCCGCAAATATAAAGAAACAGAGGCTTTAGCGGCCCACCATGAGAGCCATGTGAGCCCATTGAGCATTAGTAACAGAGACAACAGTACAGTACAGCAGGTGACTGCAAACTATATTCTTTTAATGCTGGTGACCTTTCACTTCCCCCAAATCAGCTGTGGTTTCCTCAAAGCAACTCATTTTCAGCAGCAAGAGAAAATACGATTTTAATGATGTCAAGACGGCCTGGGCTAGATGCATAAAAAACAACACAACCTTTTTGATGTTACTCGTTAAACGTGTTGTAAAAACCAGACAGCAACACAACAAAGAGATATGTGGATTTTCTCAGGCCAGTTCAGACACAAAGGTTGATGCAGGAAATCAGCTAGTACGTTTTTGCGCCATGGGCCAGGATCAGCACATGGCAACAATGAAGGAGGTCATCATCTTTATGGGAAATAGATTAAAGGCACAACTTGCAGATAAAGTGTTAGTCACTTCATGAGCTTCTTAAGCACACAGTCATGATCTGAATCTTTTGAAATGTACGTTGATATAGTCCTCACCAGAACCAGGCTTGAGACTTATCCATTTACAGCACAACATTGCATGTTTTCATAGAGGATATTCAAGCAAGTTAAGTTTTTAAAAGCTCACAGGAGTACAGAGAACACAAGTGGTGAAAATTATAGTAGTAGTTGATATTTTAATCTAATTTCATGGCTTTAAATCTCTTAATCGTAACAGTTTCTGGTTCATGACTATGGGAGATGCATGAAGCAACTTGTAGCTCAACACATTTTACATACTACTTTACTTTTGAGACATATCTGACTGTGCGTAGCTTAACCACGTCCACACGACTGACATCAAGTCCTTTCTCTTCATGGTCCGCTATGCTGCTAGAACAGGTTGAATCATTTTTCAAATATGTCTCTCATGAAAAAGGCTCTATGATAGAGACACATGGTCTGATTTGGCTCAGTATTCCACTTGGCAAGCGTCCTGTTGGTCTATGAAATATTTTAATCTCTCCGATTCCCTTATGTGGAAGATTCCAAGACTGATCGCAAAATGAAACCCTCAGATCGCCAAACTCTACTTAGGGACTGTGCGAAAAGCTGTAATCACAACAATACATGTGAATAAGCACCTTATCAAGTTAATAAGATGGCAAACAAAACGTGGTTTTACACATCTGCTCGACATGAAGCAGCCATAACTTTTAGATTTGAGTCATGTTTTCGACTATTTAAGAGCAATATTCCCTTTTCTTACTTCATTGTTTGAATAATAACTTTTGTGCGTCATGTACTTGGTGCTGAGCACGGAGCATGTGTTGGCTTTATACAAAGTTTCTATGCCATTGTGGGCTTTAAAACCATAACAGTTATCTGAGAGGAGCTAAAGGGTCGCCCATCCAGCCACTTTAGCTGTGTTGTTTGACGCTTTTGATGTTATATTTACTAATGTTTGCTATGGTTTTTCTGCACAGTGCCTGCCTATAAGCAGATGAATACTTCTTCAAATTTAAATAATACTTCAGCATTAAGTCAAGGTGGTTGAACTTCTTACTTAAATCCCGGTTTCAAACTCGGCAGTGACTAAACAATTTCAGCGCACTGCTTGAACTGTGTCATAATGTTGTCCCACATAAAGGTACACAGTCTAAATTAATAGAGTTTTAACCTGACAATTGGAGATGGACACAATAAAAACCTGTGCTGAAATGCAGATGGTATGTGCAATTTAAGTTTAATTATGTTGCGTTAAATTAAAACTGCAGTGTGTAACTTCCTTGGTGTTATTATTCTGCCTCTGTTTGGTCTTTGTGAGCAGAAACAATATAAGCAATACTTTGACTGAGGGAGCATTTTGTGTGTGTACAGTGGCAGCGGGGGGTGACAAGAAGCATTTATTCCGTTGCCAAACTGCTGAGAAACAACTTTTTTGCAGGAGACTCACTTTACTAGCACAGTGCTGCTGTTGCCTCCATCTGTCTTGGCATAAAATAAATCACTTCCTGTGTGCAGCGCAGGAATGTTGCTGGGTGGCATAGAGAAACATGGAGGGAGTTCAGCGCTGTGTGAACCCATTTCACAATGGTTTGAATTTAACTGACATTTGGTTCGATTTAAAATCAATGCTGTACAGTTGTATGTTACGTTAGATTAAAGCCATGGTTTCTGACTGGCTTTTTTTTTATTTCTTGTTATCAAGGTGAATGTTACGTTTTTGGACGTTCGACATACAAACAATACACCCAAATAACCTCCACTCTTCTATCCATACGTCTGTTTACCCCCATTGCCACAATTTTGTTTTACTGATTCATGTCCCGAAGCAGATTGCTAACAGATTTCCATCAAATCTGTCTGTTCTGCTGTTGATCCACGAAGTCTTTCGTGTTTGCATGCCTCCGCTATGCCCACTGGCAGAGTGTATTTACCACCATCTGTTTGCTAACCAATGCACTACAAGATTTATTCCTTTCTTCAAAAAAGCAGCCTTTGTTAGGTTGCTGCTTGAGTTGGGACACTTGTTGGCACAGAACAGGCCCCTGCTGGCAGCCGAAAGACCACCCCCCTGCTCAGCAGAGAGCTATACACACCTCCATCCAATCTAACACGAACAAATCGGCGGCCTAAACCTCTTCTCCGCGAAAGCTGCTTGTCTTGTTAAGGTTGAAGGGTGCACACAGATGTAGAGTGAACGTTCACCGTCACAGCGAGGAACTCCCCCCACTTCAACACACACCAACAGCCTCACAAACACACACTTGAGGAAACAACAGGACTTGGCGGCAGAAGGAGCAGCTGCTCTCTAAGGTCAGATTACAGATAAAGAAAACATTTTAGGTTCCACGCCAGGAAAGCTGCTCTCTGACAAGAACTGGAAACGCTGGCTTATTCCTCCCGACACACAGATGCATTTACCGCAAACACACATGTTTAACAGGATTGCAGCTCCTTAAATGAAGGGACAACTTGAAGGTGATGAGTCGGACTGAATGTGGACCTGTCTGCGCCACTTTTGCTGCTAACACCAGTGCCTTTCTAAGACTTATGAAAGCACGAGCCTCAGCTCAAAAAAAAAGAGAAGAAAAAAAAAGAGAAAAATATCAGAGTCACCACCCTCTCTTCTCCCTCCTGTGTCTGTGTTTGGCCCTAATAAATTCTCTCCAGCTCCTCCAATAACTTCCTCCTACTTCCTATCTGGCACGGCACTCAGGAAACAATCAGAACTGAGAGTGAGAGGAGGACTGGACAGCCAACAGCTCACATGGTACGAGGCGGCAACAGAGGGGGGGGGGGAAACTGAGACAAAAGAACACATATGAACACACATGCCACATGAATACCCTGTCAAGTCAAACATTTACAGTTTGATAACAGCTGCCCAGGGAAGAAAAAATTAAGCTCAGAGTACCATCTTGCGTGCTAGTCAGTTGGGTTTTTTTTGTAACCCCTGTGCTGCTTCTCAACCAGGATGACCTGGACAAAGAGATCTACATAAATATACTATTAAAAAGTACAAACACTTGCATTTGTCTGAGAGAAAGCGAGTCTGTGACTCTTATTTGTTGTTTGTTTCCTTGTAAACAAACCCCACAGTGTGGAAATAGGCAAACTCCAAACTTTGAGTTAAGAGGTTACCCTGTTTCCTGAATGCGTCACTGTGAGACAGATAAATAATTATCACACATTAAGCCAGGGAATGAACATAAGGCTCGATTCTTTAATTCAATCATCCATTGTTCTGTTTTAACACTGTTGGCGATGTGGTTTACCTTCATTTGTCACACTTTAAGAGAATTAACCTTTAATCCAGCAAAAGAGGGAAAGACTGACACAAAGCAGGGCGAGTGTGGTGGAGTGTTTTTCTTTTTACTTTTTTTTACAGCCTGAATCAGCATTTTAATCGGAAATTTTCCAGGGAACATAGCAAAAGAAGCCTTTCTAGCATGAATTGGTCATTTTGTGGTGAGGGGAGTGATTTAGAGCCATAATCTGTGAAACCTTTGAGACATGCATAACTTTGCAGCAGAATGCGCCAGCCAATAACTCATCTGGCTGCATAAATTGTGACACAAGGCATTAAAAGCAGCCACGACTTGATCGAGAGCTATACTAACTATATTCACTACACTATAGTAGACGTTTAAAAACTCCCACTTCACTTTGGCAAAATTCCTTTTCACATACATGACAATAAAGATCAGATGCTTTCAATCAGTGAATACGCTTCCATGCACAGTTAAACTGAGCTACTGTTGCAGCTCAAATTTATAAATAAAATCAGTCTCTTTCTCAGTCCAAAAATGCACCGGTGTCTGGGATTCGCTATGATTCTCCCAGCTATATTATCTTGCTGTGTTAGCCCAACTTTGGGAAATATGATTTAGCACAATTTCAGTCTGTCGAACATACGTACCTTTGATTCTAAAAGTTTTGGTCGCACTGACACAATATATGTACTGACTGAAGTTAACTCCTGGACCTCAATGAGTAATGCTGAAGACTCACGGTACCTGCATTGTTTTTATACAGCGTTAGAAACAGCTAAAATGAGAGTAGATCATCCCCCAACTCAAAAAAACTGTGAGCACGGGGATTAAAGGGGTTTCACATGAGTGCCCTTGGGTCACTGGAGCTCCAGTGTGACAAACAGGCCACACACACACACACACACACACACACAACTCTGAAACAACAGACGGCAACAGTGCAAGTGCCTCCTTATCTACAACGGAGGCTGAAGGAGGCACAGACACTGACACACACACGCACACGCTGCAACTCCCAGAGATTCCTTGACTATATTTATGTGGAACATCACTAGTAACAGTTGGTCGCCAGAGAAAGAACAACTAAAACGTTTAGCAACTTGGGGACAGCTGACACAAAGACTACACTGTTCTAGGCCACTCCCTGGCTCCTCCCCCAGTGATCCGAACAGGAGGCCAGAAAGCTTATCTGCTAAAACCTCGTGGTTTGGAGGACATGTAAACATGTGCAGTGCATTAACATGAATACAATGATGATAAATTGTGTTACCGATGACTTTGAGAGTGAAATAACTTCTACTAGAAATAACGAGTGTACGTTTTGAGATATATTTGATTACTTCCAGTTGGTGTTGGAGCTGCATGCAGATGCTGAAATCCTTCTCCACCGCTTGTATCATTTTCATAAATAGCCCTAAGCACAGTACGCTCATCAAGAACAAAAGTGCAGCCAGCCACTTATAATTAGCATCAAACTGCATATTGTATTCCAGATTGTCATGAATGCTGTGCCGCTGAGAGCTGCGGGCTCTTCTCTGAGGCCGTCTGTGTTCAGACATAAGTGGTATTTGTTCAGATCTGGGTTGACAGAGGGGTAAGTGTCCACCATTTGGACGACCACTTCTGGGGTTGGTGCTAAAAAGCAACCAGGGTCTGCACAAATGGGCAAAAGCTCATTAGCCATTCTTCTGTGGGTTTAACACAAACAGGTGAAGCCGCTGGTGACTAACAGTCAACAGACCTGCATCCAAAGTAAACACTCTGCACTGCAAAGGAAGGATGCACCATGAGAGCTGGGATACCTACAGTTTCTGATAAAGATATACATACACATATATATATATATATATATATGTAAACACATCTATATATACATATATGTATATAAAGAATCAGAAACATGGGAGGATTACAGTATAGATTTGTTTTACTCTCATGAGGAAAACACATGCTTATTAAGTTTCCTCTGAAGGATAACAGCTGGTGAGAAAAAAAAAAGGACTGAAACCGGCCACTTTGAGGGTATATTACCCCAAGTAATCTAATTGACCTCAATGACATGGGTGTTGTTGTAAAACTTTCCTCCTCGTTTCTGACTCTCCCACAAGCACAGAACCTACACGATGAGTCCACAACGGCAGAGAAACATAAAATACAGTCAAGGAGAAGAAAAAAAAACAAAAAGCAGACCGCATTGTACATTGGAAGGCCTGATGCGTTCATGCTGCATAAAAACAACGAGGGGGAATCTGTCAGAGCAGCAGAATGCTTAATCCATTCCAGATTTACCCATCAGCATCGAAATCTATTATTAGGCATCCTGGCGTGTCTCATTTACCAAGGACACATTGTTAGTTTCTCCTGGAAACTGGTCCTTTTACTTCACAATATCATTTCCACATGCTATTATAAAGACCATCTCAGAACTAGTACGTCTTACTCACTCGACCTCAACATTAAATGACCAATGATATGAAACGTCATATAAAAAAAGAAGAAGATATGGGCTCATCCTCTGATAAAGAGGATGGTGCAGCGGTAAAAAAAACAACATACAGTTAAGTTAACAGGTTATTCTGCTCACTGTCACTAACCTGTCGGACTGCATTCTGTCGTTAAGACAAACCTGTTGACTGGCAGTGATTTAACGCACCAGCTCATATGACTGAGCGCATTTAGGTGCAAGGAGGTGCTAACAAGAAGTGTTTTTAAACGCTCTTATCAGCTAAAAAGGAAAAAAAAAAAGTCAACAGGAACAACTGTGTTGGCAAGAAAGAAAGAAATGTGCCTATGTAGACGCAAATGTATGTAAATCATAAATAGTTAACTATATGTAAGTGATGAAATGTCATGTCGTTAACATTAAATATAGAATAATATTTACTGATACAGGTGTGATGTCAACGTTCCCTTTTTTTTAACGTGGGATCAGAATTTCATCTAAAAAGTGTATAGGATTCATTTTGTTTTTGTTTTCATGCGGTGTTTTTTTTTCCTTTAAGAGAGACAGGCTGTCTTTTTCAAATAAAACCATGTGGCATATGAGCTGTGATGATGTAAAACAGATATTTCTGTGGTCTAAAAAAAAAAGTGGTGTTTCAAGTTGTGAAGCTACACCCAGACTCAGAATGGTGAGTTATTTGTATTCGGCAGATCTTCTATTATTTTATGGGTTGTTGGGGTTTTTTCCCCGTATAAGGTGCCGCACACGTCTGTTTCTGTATTCAGATATACCATGTATAAATATATTTCAATTCAAAATAAATATCTATCTATCTCACATATACATAAATGGTGGGTCTAGTTGTTTGAAAACTATTTAAAACTCAAAAGAATTAATTTAAAATCTGGATAATTTATCCTGGTCCCAATATAAAAGAAAACCTGTTGAATGTTCGATCCACGTCTTCCCTTAAAACAAATCAAAGTGTCATGACCGTGGTAGTTTAAACATGTTATGTCACTATACTTTTAAAACAAAAGCAAAAGAGATGTCTGAATTTAAACCATGACAACATCGTGAGCAGTCTTTGCTGCACTTAAACTGTGCTGACAAATGAAGAAGTTGTCTTACCTTTAGGATGCAGAGATCCAAACCACACTGAAGTTGTGTATTCCTCCAAATCGTTGTGTATGTGTGTGTGTGTGTGTGTGTGCGTGTGCGTGTGAATAAGTGCTGGACTCTTGTAAAGGACCAAGGCTGGAAGTGCTGGATCCAGGTAAACTGTGTGGGGCAGAAAACAAACATGTTGGCCCATTTGAGACAAGCCTTTCCTATCTGTCTTTTTTCGTTCTCTCTTTCTAACATTGAGTTTGAATACCGGTGGAAATATGATTAGACAGAGCCTGTCAAACATTTCCCTGCACAGTGGGAAAGTCAAACACAATAGACCATCAGTCTGCAAATGTTTTCTTCCCTCCCAACGCAGGGAGCTCCGCGGAAAAATGTAAAAAATGACAATGATCTGAAAACTTCACCGAGACGAGCGGCGTGAAAACACACACTCACACACTCACAGAGAGTCCCGCAGAAAACGGCTCCAAAGAGAGCAGAGGAGATAACTTTAGTGGAGCACTTACCTTTTTTATTTTTTGGCAGTCACCTTCCTGTGTGCGCCGAAAGCAGCGGGTCAATTTAGTGAGTTTGTTGTAATTTGGCGCCTTGTTGTTTTCCGTAATATTTCTCAGAGGTTTGACAGTATAAGTGGAATGTTAAGTATGACTTTGGTATGAAATCAACGCACTACACTGGAAGACGAAGGGGGAGGGAGGAAAAAAAAAACACTTTCAAGGAGGAGCCACTGGTGCGCGTCAATCAACAAGCTTGGAGGGCGGGGTTGTCGTCACAGGCCGTGCCCACTTCTCAATACCCAACCCTGAACAGCGACTTAAGGCTTCCTGCTCTCAAAATGATTTCGGTAAAAAATCCAATGCAGCTTACAACAAGGGCAGCGTATTTTATTTTAAATTCTTACTTCTTAGCAAACAAATTGAAGTGTTTCAAGTATTTTGAACTCTTGAGTTTTTTAAGTGGACATGACGACAAACCTAAATCATCCCGAATTAAAATGTTGTTGTTTTTTTCCCTCGCTTTTATTTATTTATAATAAGCAGTTGTGTCTGTTCACTTGATATGTTTTTTGTTGTTTTTTTGCTGAATTACAAAAGCTTTGATTTGTGCATGGTAAACAGAAAATAGAAACTGCAGTGCAGAAACTCAGAAGAATTATTTATTCATGGATGCACCTCTATTTATTTGCTTGAATAGAAGTCTAGTAATGCTCTTCTCAAAAACAGTGAGTCATATAAAATACCTCAGCTAAATAATCAATATGAAATAACTGTAACTGCAAATCTATTATTTACATCCATTTCAAAACTACACATTTGGTTTCGCCCTGACATTAAAATAAAACGCCAAACACAGATCAACCAGTGTTTATTCATTCTTAAAGCATCTACAGGCCACACGGTGAAGTCATTGCTTTTTACTCATTTATATGTTCACATAGGTTACATATTTTATTTCAATAGATTGTATTTAAACATTATGTTTGTGGTAAATGCAAGTAAAGACAAACATTTCCCATGCAGTTCCCACCTTCTGCTGATTTCTAACAAACCCTCTGTCTCTACAAAGACAGTTTAGGAACAAACTGTTAACTTAACTCTCTTATTTGGGCCTTGTATTATGACAAAACTGTACTTGGAGTTAGTGCTGCATATTCCATGAGCATGGTGGGGTGGGGGTGGTGGGGGGGAGACAAGTAACAAAGGCAGACAGACGGGTCGGTCAGGGGCTCCTCCTCCGTCAAGTTTATGACCTAAAACTTTAGAGAGAGACAAAAACAACACAGACTGTGGGTTGAGATGATAAAAGATCAGCATAGTGAAGTCTCCAGAATAATGAAGCTGGTTTAGCACAAACCGCAGAGAAGGTGAATGAAATGCAGGACAACATTTGAGGGAAGTGCTGCAACAATATTTGATTTGTACTGCAGAAAGCAATGTCAACAAGATTATTTTCTGAGACTTTTTTGATAGTCCCTACTAAAAAGACAGACGTTAAATTTTACAAATCTAAAAAAAAGAAAAGTGGAAATGATACGTCCTAAAACTTAAGCCCAGTAGTGCACCTCATACTCAAACATACAATTATCTAATCCTGTGGACTGGATTAAGATGATTTGGAATATTTGGTATAACTTTGCCTCTACATTATATAACATGTAGGCCTACATCAAGTCGACCTCAGTGTCTAGCGCTGAGCACCTCATTATCCCGTAACAGCTCCTTCTATTGGTCAACAATGTAGCTGCAACATGTATTTATAGACTACGCTGTCACCAAAGCAAAAGCTACTGTATAATTTGATTATGTGTCAAAATGATAAGCACTTTATGAATAAGAATTTAACGATGACAACGCCAGCCTTGGCAGTTGTTTGACTGGATATCACGTTGAAAGACAATGGTGGGGAAGAGGACTTCACCTCACAGCATCTGTCCAGAGGAGCAGCCAGCGTCATGCTTCATTTAATCTGCGAGTTTGGACAACTGCCTGAGCAGGTTCAGGCAGAATTCACACCTCTCTCTGCTCTCAAGGCCTTTGGCTCAAACTGGTTTTTCATCCTCCTGTGTAAAGCTTTCATGTAAGCTGGAGACAAGTGTGGGTTTCTCTACAAACATGCGACTGTCCAGAAATGGGCAGTTTGATTATCTGCCAGCAGTATGCACAAAGCAGATGATAATGTCAAAAACATACTCTGTAATAAAACCAAAGCCCACAGTGTGGGACTTTAAAAGAGGGTTTAGGGGTGGCTTGCTGACTGCAAAATCAATTTTCTTTTTAAAGATGATTCTTTTGCATTTATGTGATAGAAATATCTGGTTTATAAAGATGACATGCAGGGAGAGAGAGACGGTAGTGTAACAAACATCTGCCACTGGAATCAAACCTAAGAACATTGGGTTTTATAGTATCAAGTTTAACTAACCACTTGCACAACATGATCCATTCATTTCTATTATGATATTGTAGTCAGGCCCTTTGGGCCACATATAATAAGCAGTTATCACATGAAAAACAAGGAAAGGTAAACGGATTAATGCATTTATTCTTCACTAGAGTGCATATCTCAGACAAGGCCAAACAATGCTACACATGACTGGCAGTAAAAAACACAAACTGGATGAAACAAGTGGTCAGAAGTAATTATTTCTTTATTATGAAATATGGCCAATTTTCAAACTGGCCTTCAAATCAGTTCAGTTCCAACCGACCAGACAGGGATGAAGACTTCTCTTTGACATGCTTCACTAAATAACAATAACATCACATGAAATACAACAAAGGCAGTGTTCAGAAAAACAAAAGTAAAAATATGAAAATCTACCTGAGATCAATCACAAACGGACGGAATAATTATACATTTATAAAAACTACAAGTCAGTCATGACTAAATGTTAGTGGAGGAACAACAAAGACCACTATTCCAGAGTAATAAACGTCTACATATGTTACTTTAACAATGCTTGTTTGTAACTACAAGACAAGTCCACTGCTTTATTTAATAAGATTCAAATAGAAACAATCTTTTAATCTCGTCAGTGTAACAGTGTCACTCGTGCAGCTCGTAAATGTCTCTCAAACCCTTCAAATAAAAAAATCTGTCTTTATCTAAAGACATTAGATATTTTTATGATTGACACAGCCTGATGCATAACACAGCAGAGCATCAAAAAAAAAAAGCAGTTTGACACCTGTTCATGAGGTTTTCCTGACACCTCCATCATTGAAGTGTACTGCCATCCCATCCAAAAAAGACATAACCTTGCAGTCACTGGGGACTTTCCAGCTGAGGTAATGGGAGTGAAACCAGGACGCATCAGTGTCATGCAAGATCAGACGATAATAGGACAACAACTTTATGTCTTATTCCTGTGGGGAATCCAACGGACAAGATGACGTCAGCACAGCAGCAGGTATTGCCACATCCAAGGAAGCAATGTTTTAACAAGGAACATTGAAGGCAACATCCAAAGACTTGGGTTGTCAGTGCTGGTGTTGTACACACTGATTTCAGTGTTTCGGGGCTTTTGGGATTCCTTATTATTCACAGGCAATTTTGCCATCAAAGCTGGAGAGCGCGATGGCAAAGGCCTGCACAGCACACATTGGATAGTTGAAGTCCAGGGTGAAAATGTCGTCTGCTATCCGTCCAAACTGCATCACAATGTAGTCCACTGACAAAGACAAGGGTGAGACAGTTGGTTCATTAGATATTTGAGCAAACCAGCAGTTAAAGTGGCCAGAGAGTGAGGATTGCTCAACTGATAGTTAACCCTCTAAAGGTCCCACTTTAAGCTGTTTTCACGCATGAACTCAAAATGTCTGGAAAATTAGATCTGAGAATTATCAGGAGTTTACTGTTCAGAATGCAACAACAACAGAAGATTGTCCTAATCTGTTCTTTTGTTTAATTCAGGCAAGCAGTGGCATCTATGTCAACCATGCAGGAGGCAGGATACACACCGTTGATTTTTCCTGCTGTATTCTCACATGAGCGCAATCAAACATAGTAAAATTAAAAATAAATTTGGCTAGTGTGTGTGGCGAGTACAAGCTCTGAAAAATATCCAAAATGACATTTGCACTGTCTGGTACAGCCCCAATACACTCATGACCTTTTCCTGATATGGTCTAGATATTAGTGCTGTGTGAAATTTACACTAAACCAGAGGCCCAAAGAAACCCACATGCACACGGGAGTGGTGATATTGTGGTACGACACCTTCATTTTCCAAAAATGAAAATTACAATTCAACATACAGAAGTACGTCACATCTGTCTGTTGAGTTATAAATGACAAAAGTAGCCGAGATTCTTAATAAACTTAACTTGTGTTTTGTTCTTTGAGAAAAGGAAAAGAAATGTATACACAGTAATCTGAAAAGGTGAACAGGACATGTGTTTCATTTCTTTCTGCACATGTTCAATCATTTGTTGCTGTGGCTGTTACATTTATTTCACAGCATTTGGAATACTTTTACCATACGTTTTCAAAGTGACTGTTTTATTCAGACTCTTTGTCACACAGATGCATAAACACACACTCACACATAGGTTTGTGCAGTTATTCCTCTTAGGACACTACATTGATATTCATATATTTGTACAGGCCGAACAGTTTTATCTCCAACCATAACCATAAACATAACCAGTTAAAGTTGGGGTAACTAAGTGCCCAACCTAACCAAAAAACAATTCTAACCCCGATCCGAAAACCAGGTCTAAAATGTCCCCACAAAGATAAGTGTTTTAGTTTTTTGGACCTCACCAAGCTATAAATACCAGTACACACACAAAAAACAACAACATGTACAGTACTCACAGTCTTTGTTATGGACGATCTGGAAGTTCTTGATGGACGCCTGGGTGACCCGGCCGTTGAAGTTGAGCACGTGAGACCCCGATTCTTCATTCCACACTGGAGTCTTGTTGCGGAGCTCGATCAGATTTTCCGTCCTTCTGCTCTGGTGTCTCAACAGCAAGCCGTCACATTCCTGTATAGAATTGGCAAAAGTCGCTTTAAAAGGTAATGAAGGCCACGGTTTAACACACTCATAATTAACCGACAACATACTTCAGTCAAGCCATAAGCAGTATTATTAGACCAGGTCTAAGGGTGACGTGTGTGTCTGCTATTCCCAGGATTGATTGTTCACCCATAAGAACCCACAGTGACACGGGTGTTAAAAAAGACCTTTACATGTTCAGGAAAGTCACTAATAAACCTTCATCCTTAATTTTAACTCATGAAGTCCCTCAGTAACACCTACTGCATGTGACCGGTCATGTGACTTTGGGTTCCCACAGCAACACTTCCAATGTGTCTGTGTGTTAGGCTAACCCATCTGACACAATTAGCTCAAGACCTTTTTGGTGCTAAAGGTAAAATGCAACCCATTTAACAATTATAATTCTAGCATAAGATATCCGTGATTACCTGTAACCTGTTGTTGACACATTTCTTGGACAATTGGGTGTCACATTGGGTGTAAATCATTAAAATCATCATGAAAAGCGTAATGTGACACATAATTATGGCACAATTAGTAGTAACAATTCACTGAATGGCCACCAGGGGGTGATCTCAGTGTAGTCACCTCCTGGTCGACTTCTTGTGAGGTTTCTTTGGAGCATGGGCAGTTGTTGCTCATACTGAACAGCTACCAAGAAGAACAGTCAATGGGAGGCTAAAACAGAGTTAGGAGTCTAGTTCTCCCTCGGATCACTTGATTTACATTATGCTGAAAGATTATTATGGAGTTTTGATTAATAACCCCATAAATGTGTTGCCTACTCAAAGGTGGTGTCTATGTTTTGAGGACTCCTTTATCAGACTAAGGACAAAATGTGGCTGCTGATGACAGGTATTTAGTAGACCTGCCTTTTTTTCCTTGAATAAATTAACATGGTGATTTGATGTCCATTTAGGTTCAAGCTAAAGCTGTTTATCTTTGGTTCCTTCTCTTCTATCTATTATTGTTTTTACACTGGACGTGGCCCTCTGTGGCTGGAGCCAAATAACAATGATCAATGGGGATTAGGTAACTTGCAGGGATTCAAACAGCAACCCATCAGTTACAAGAACATTTCCTTCCACTCAGCTATCGGCTGCCTCCTTCTCTTAATCTAAATAATTATCAATAGTTTCTCTGTGTTTTGATTAGACGTGCTGCGTGGCTGGGATGAGTTGTGTGCACTGTAATAGAATCATTTACTCATTGTTATGAAAAGTACAGAAGGCCTCACAAACAAATGACAAATAAAAAAACAAATATCTCACATTTCTTGGTCGGAGTGGTACTCGATTGTTATCCTTGTCCATTCCTGGAATGACGATAGTCATCCTTCTGGGTCCTTTTATTCCCAATACATTTGTTTCCTTAAGTCAGAAAGTAAATGAATTCTTAAGTGTCACGTGTACCATTTGTTAAACCTGCTATATAACATTAGATAATAGTGATGAAATGAACTGCAGACAATTAAAGACAACCTACATAGATGATGCCTGCGAGCTCCTGCCGTGCGTTCGACATGTCTGGAAGAGCTCTCTCTGGATGCAGAGCGTTGTCAAACACGGTGAACTTAGTCCCCATCAAATTTGACCTGAGCAAAGTATTTAAAAAAAATACATTAAAAGGGGGAAAAAAAAGAAAGAAAGAAAAGAAATGAAGGAGCTGATGCTTTTCAACTTCTTATTCTTTTAACCGTACCTCAGCTTTCCCACAAAATTCTCTCCACCCCTTGATAAATCTGTGGCATCAATGGAGATGAGGTAATTTGAAGTTGCACTTCTCTTTCTTTTCCTCCCAGCCAACAAGAAAGTCTACAAAGGAGAAGGAGAGACAACGATGAGCAGAAGAAAGAAAGTGATCAAAGTGACGAAATATAAAACAGTCACCACCAACAGTAATTTCCTATTGCTGACCTTTTTCTCATTGTCCAGATGAAGGTAATACAGTGGATAGAGGCTCTTGTCCATCCCCCTCTGGTCTCGAGTGACTCTGCATTTAATGGTCACGCCCTGTGGAGCTGGCTGCATCACAAAATTCTCCAGGTTTTCAAACTCAATCTCAGGTGATGGAGATCTCGCCTGAGACGCAAAAATACATGAAGACTCTAATTAAAATCACGGTACAGGTTCTTTTTCTTTTTTGTTCTGTGAGTGAGTTATGGTAACGCAAGACACCTTTTTCTTCTTCCCTTTGCCTTTTTTCTTCTTAGATTTTTCGTCTTTTTCAGACTCAGAGTTGTCACTCTCGTCTGCTTTTCCTGAAACACAAAACAGACCTGTATATGTCAGCACACACGTGACACACGTGACACACGTGACACACGTGACTCAAACAGAGGAATACGTGACTTGCCTTTCTTCTTTGTCTTCTTCTCTTTGTCTTTGTCCTTGTCTCCTGATGTCTGGAACAGCGATGAAGGGGCAGCAGTAGATTTCTTCTTAGATTTGGTCGTCTTTGTCTCTTCTTCGCTGTCGTCACTGTCGGATTTGGCAGCTGTTCAAAGAACGGACATAGAGAGCTTTAAATAAAGTTCCCTGGATAAAAGTCTATTCTTTTTTTAGGTGTGATCACGTTAAAGTCAGTGTTTTATCACTTCAGCATAAAGATACCTGCTAAGATGCGACACAGTTCATAACAGTATAGTCACCTTTCTTCTTGCTTTTTGAGTCCTTTTCTCCATTTATTTGAAACATTGATGCTGGCTCTTTCTTCTTTTCCTTGTCCTTGTCCTTGTCCTTTGACTTGGACTTTTTTTCTTTCCCATCAGATTCTTTGTCTTCTGAAAAATGAGAAGCCATATCATCTTTTTTTCTGTGTCTGAAACATAACTGATCAGCAAGGGAAGATTTGAGACTTTGACAGATATAAAGAAGCACAGCTAAATCATTAGATGAACTGACTTTGGTTTAGATAATGTTTTTTTTTTGCTGCTCTTTTCTCTGATTCTGAAAACCCTTTGTTCACATCATATGCCTTATTTTAAAGGATCGGTGCGTGAGAATCTAATGGTAAGATTCCAACAAACTCCTCGTCCTCCTCCTCCACTTTCCCCTCCCTCTTTTAAGCTGTCAGGGGACTACGGAGGCCTTTGTACTCTGCTCCTTTCCTGACATTTTTTCCTTCTTCTTCGTTGGTTTACGTACTGGTTATAAATGTAGCCTTCCTTCCTTCCAAGCTTCTGCTTCAAGCTTTAGTTTGTTTGAGCTGCTGTAGGAACATGGAGACACAAGATGGCGACCTTCGTAATGCCAGGCCCTTGCCTCAAAAACAGACAACAATTTATTTTGTGGCTACAAAAATGAAACAATCCTATTATTTTAATGATTTATTTTGTGAAGATTTATTTTATTTCCACTTTACTGCGATCAAAATCTCCTTTACTTACTCATAATGGCTAAAAAGGTTTTGTCCAAGAACCTCAAAGCTTTCTTTCCCACTTCAGTTCAAAGATGTCCAAACAACAAAGATTACAACTTTCATTGTTCCATCATTTTTAAACATAGAATTCCCAGGCTTCAAAATGTGGTTGATTTAAAGGCAAAAGCTTATTAAGTGCAATGGGAATTAGACCGTCATAACTCATGAAATTCACACTGCTCTCAGATATCCAAGTCAAAACTGAGAGTTCCTAAATTTAGAACAAGGTCCTCAGTTTGTGACACGTGGGTAATGACGACACTTGTGTCGTGTCCTTAAAACCCACTTTACTCTCTCAAAACTCTTAAAACTTGGTCTCACATCTCGACTCACTGACTGATTACTGCTATTGCAACACTTGTAATTATATATTCCACAGTAATCACTTAAGAGGAAATGAGTTGCTTAACTGTTTTAAGTCTACAATCAAATGAGTGTTCCCACTCACTCACCATTACACAATTAACTCATGTAATCCTCTTAACCACATTAGACTGATCATGTAAGTGTTGTTTTGAGCACAATTAGAAAATGGTCTTCATGCTTCTCTCCATACCTTTAGGTTTGGATTTCTTGTCTTTGGTGGAAGTTGCAGACGGAGAGCCGTCCTTTGTTGTCTTTTTCTTAGTTTTCTTCTTGGGGGTGTCATCCTCATCATCATCATCATCACCATCTGTTCCCGACCCTAAACAGATAAGCATTTTCATCAAACGAGGACTTTTCAGGGCCGACAGCAAAAAAACAACAACTTTTATTTAAACTTCAGGTGTATGTATTAGGATGTGATTATTGTCTCAAACCTTTCTTCTTTTTTGGAGCGCTTTTGGTTTTCTTCTTTGGTGCTTTCTCTTTCTCTTTGTCCTTCTCCGAGTCTTCCTTGTCTTTCTCTGTTTTTTTTTTCTTCACCTTCTTTCCATCTGTTATGTTAATAAGAAAACAACGATGAGGCTTGATTTAAAAACAAAACACAATGATCAGTTTGCAGTTTTATCCCCCCCAATAAAAAAATGCATGAAATATCACTTTGGATGGCGGGGCTCTCGTCTTCTGAAGCGTCATCATTTTTCTTGCTCTTTGTTTTTTTGGGTTTGGCTTCAGTTCCGTTCAGCTTGGTTTCTGTGCTGCCTCCGTGCTCCTCTTTTTTCTTCTTTGGCTTCTACGAATGTCTTTGACAAGAAAGTGAGGTGAGGAAATAAACCATCAACTAAATGTAGGGGGAATAACTTAGGGAGAAATAATAAAAATATATATACTGTATAAATACACATACATACATATTACATATACATACATACATACATATATGTATATATATGTATATATATATATACACACATATATACATATATATACACATATATATATACATACATATATGTATATATATGTATATATATATATACACACATATATACATATATATACACATATATATATACACATATATATACATATATATACACATATATATACATATATATACACATATATATACATATATATACACATATATATACACACATATATACACACATATATATATATATATATATACACATACATATACACACACACACACATCAGCATTTTTATCTATTTATAATAACTCACCATGTCAAAGCCAGATGTGAAGGAAAGCAAGGAAGGAAAACAAAGATTATGTTGTTTCTACTTCTGATATAATAACTTCAAACAATAATTTGTTGTTCATATTTACTTAAAAGACTATTCACACAAATACAGTCAATTTATGTTATTTGGTAAATGCAGTACTATTACTGTTTTTTGATAATACAGTTTTGTAACACATGTAACTCCTTCGGAAGAAAAACAACTACATTTATTCATAAATGTATACATATACAAAACACATTTGAAGTTTACAAATGTGTTAGAAGACAAGTTTTGAAGCAATTAACTTGATAACGCTATAATAACCCATGCTGTCTGAGAGAAGGAATGTTAGACAAGTCTAGACACAAGCTTAAATTTACATTACATGCCATTTAGCAGACGCTTTTATCCAAAGCGACTTACAATAAAGTACGATCCGAATGACCCTTTGCCCTCCAACGGCAATCTCTACACCCATCTAATGTTCTTTACATCAAAATGTATCTGTGTGACTATAAAATAAGAAAACAGTGAGGTGTCTGCAAAATGGAGGCACTCGGAAGTACCAGGAACAATATGTCTGTGTCACACAGAGTCACAGAGAAGGAGATCAGTGTGATTGTGGCCAGCAGAGAAGGTAAATGTAATCTGATTAGACTTAGATCCTGTCGTGCTGGGAGTCTATTTGTGTCCTATTTGATCCACACCTCGGAGTAATGTAAAATGTTTTGACATCATGGGTTGTGTGAAAGAAAAAAACGAAAAAACATAGTTTTGACATAGTTTTTGCAATTCCGGTGGAAGATACTTTTGAAGTAAATAAGATTATTAGCTGGTAATGCATGATTTTGAAAATAAGAAAGAACATTGTAAAGATGAAGACGCTGTTCCAGACATCAGTACACTAGCCCTGTTCAGTGGAATAGTGGAGCTGGATTATAAACTGCCTTCAATCCCTCATGCATGCTTCTGCAGATGCTCAGCAGATAACCTCCATCAACTTGGACACCGCCATCCAAGACACAAGTCAATGCAAGATAAGAGCTGCAGTATAAAACCCATACAATGGCTTCCTTTACAGGATTATTCCACTTTAGTCTCAGTTGGATAACCTCGTCTTTGCTCTGTATCTATAAAATATCTTTAATGTCACAACGCGGCAGCTGAACAATGAGAAGAGCTGAAAGTCAATAAAAAACAGCCACACAATTGTAACGTGGCCCCTTTACCTTTTCTGCAGACATGGCTAGACCTTTGACTCCACCACTGCTCCTTTTCAGAGGTTAGAAAATAAAAAAAGCAGGCATCTCAGTGGAGATAATGAACGAGTGAGAAAGCCCTGTACTCAATGTGTCTCCATCAGCAGAAAGTTGTTAATAGGATTTATGTGTAAAGCCATCTGCTCTGTGGAAACACGTCAACGGGAGGAACCAACAAAGGCCAAGGAGGAGGGGAAAGACTTGTGTATTACATGTGTTTACTATCTGATGCCGTGGATATTTATTTAAGTCACAGCAAACCTATCACGAGTCGTTTTTTCCCCCCCCTTCCTTCCCACCGATTACATTTTACAGTATAATCCAGAATGCTGACTTTAGTTTGAACTCAATTCATTCATTTTTTTGTTTGTAGACCATTTTCTTTTTCCAGTGAGTGTCTTCCAGTGTCAACTGAGGTACAGAGATTTCATATTTCCTACCACACAGGTTTACCTGAAGCTTCAGCTGTAGGGCCAAAGCAGAGTCCTCATTTTCTTGAACCCTGTGGCAAAAATAATAAAGAAATTGCATCATTGCTTTACTTTAAAATATAAACATTAGTGATGTGGTGGTTAACGCTGGTGCCATCCTACTAGAAAGTTCTCAGTTCAACTAAGGCATGTCTGTGTGGAGTTAGAAAGTTCTTGTATGCATTTTCTCCCACAGTCCAAAGACAAGCTGCCACCAGGAGTAATCTTTTGGCTTCCTGACGGTCGCTGCCGTTATAGAATCTCTCTGCCTCTTCTCTATGTCATCTTGTGTACGTGGCTCCTGAGTGGATAAAGTGTTTCTGAGATAATAAAAGTTTGACCTGCTCATTTACTGTACAAACGCTGACAAACACTCTGAATCAATGATAGCAGTTGGAGCTATTGAACATAACAAACACAAGATAAACATGTACTTTAACTTGAAGGAATACTTGATATTAATACCGATTTGCATTTAGCTTTGTATTACTAGAATACTAGGCAGTATTTTTGAAATTCAGAAATACTACCCTTATTCGAGTAATACAAAGCTAAATGCACATTGGCGATGTATTCCTTTAAGTATTTTACTTTCTGAAATATCCCCACAAATCTTTGACCTTGTGGGGATATTTCATACGTTCTCCACAACTTTAAATGTCTTTTTATGGTTAAGAGTTGGTTTTGAGGTTTGGTTAAGGGTTAGGGTGAGACACTTAGTTGTGTTGGTTAAGGTTAAAGTAAGGGGTTAGGGCAGGGGTGTCAAATATGTGGCCCATTGGTCAGAACCGGTCCACCAGAGAGCACAATTTTTAGTTTCCAGATACTGGTGATCTGTAAGTTGTAATGCACATGTAAATGCTAATCCAATCCACATAATATTGTTGAAAATTGCACTTGTTTTTCCTCAAGAAACATCATATGTTTTTTGAAAGGACACTTAATTAAATGTAAAACAAAGCAAAACATTTAGGTTATTATGCTATTATTTTACTGGTCTGAGCCACTTGAGATCAAATTGTGCCGTATGTGGCCACTGAACTCAAATTCTAAAATGAATTTGACACCACTGGGTTAGGGAATGTATCATGTCTATGATGTGTCCTCATTTAGATAAAAAAAAAAAAGTGTGTGTAATTATTGTTGATTTTCTTTTTTCTGTGCGTTTCAACTTTTCACATCATCTTCTTAAAAATGTATTGCATTGCCATTGCCCTTGCCCTTTGTTGTAAAGCACATTGCATTTGTTGTAATTTAATAAATGAAATTGCCATTTAAAATAAAACATGTCAATGTGAACTATTTCCAAAGTTCCCACATGAAATGTTCTCTGGTTAAAACATGGTGACACCAGCAGCCACGATAATATCAGTTCCACAGTCTGCGAAATCTGTAGTGTCACTTCTACATCAACAGGTAACACAGGTTATGGGACTTGGGCTTGACAGCAACAATGCTTTCGCTTGCCACTTATTGGTTGAGCACTACTTGGCTTGCACTATAGTGGAAAGTGGGTGTGGTGAAGCGGAAACCTCAAGGCCTCAGGTAATTGAAGTTACAAGAAATATTGCATTCACATCAAAAAAAAAGGAAAAAAAAAAGAGAAATACATTTGGTAATGCTACAGTAATTATCTTCACGTGTGATGAAGTTGACATACCTGTCCTGAGCCCAGGCCTCTTTCACACTGTGACTGTGCAGAGGCATTGTTGTTGTGGTGAAGGCTTACATCCACATTTTGGTTTTAACAAACAAAACAAAAAAAAAAGGAACATATACTGAGAGGATATCCAACACACGTACAAGTATTTCAGTGCAAAGAAACGAAAAAAATGTGATTTAAAACAATCTCCCACCACACACTGCTTTTACCAAGTAGCACAGTGACTGACTCTATCCCGCGTGTGATTAACCACGAGTCTCCATACATATGCTGTAGCTCATAGGTAGGGGTGGGGGGGCGGGGGAATTTGTGTTATCACATGACCCGACTTCTAAGAGGATTTTTAACAAAACACGTCCCCCCATTGACTACAACACTGGGAGGAAGTCTTGTCCTTTCCAATAGGATTACTCTAATTAGCCACTCACCATCTGTGTGCAATCTTTGGAGTTTTCAGAGGGAATTTGTGGAGATTTCCAATAAAACAAAAGGCATGAGCTGCATGTGTACATTCAATTTGAAAGGAGAGTCTATTTTAATTTTAGATGCATTGCACACACCATGATACATTACAGTGGGGTTGCTGCAAACTTCATCATTTTTTCTACTTCTTCTTATTCCACTATTGTTTGTCTGTTAACTTATTTAGCTCCACATACTTCAACATAGATACTACGTTCAAACTTCTACACGTTCAGCTCAATTGCATTTTACACATTTCATCTTTTCCTTAAAAAACCCCCCAAAAAAACTAGTTTCACTTCAATGTACAAACTTCATTCAAACTCAAACAGCTGATTCAGGTGACCAGATTAGACTGCACATAGGTAAACAATCATACAGTGACATAACACATTCAGATTTTTTAGGTCATTTCTGATTGTATCTCCTTTAGTGTTATTGTGCAACAGTGGCTAAATGTTAAAACAAATAATTTTAAACAATTTGAAGCTCAAACTAAGTTTATTCATTTTTGTTTGTGAAACAAGTGTTTCTGAAAGACTTAATTTTATTATGTAAGTGCAATTACAAAAATACAAGCACTAATGTCCTGATTAAGATGAGCGTTTTGAAGTTTGAATTAAGTTTTTGTGTATTGTGAAACCAGTAGTTGCAAATGTTTAATTTTCCTTATCTTTTTTATTAGGTTTCTTTGCCGCATATGAAGTAGGTGTGAGTGCTGGAGCAGCAATATTTCCAAGGAACCTGTATGCACAATTGCAGTACAACAGGCAATGTGTGTGTGTCTCTCTCTCTCTCTCTTCCTTTGAACTATCTTGAAAATTAAGATAAAAAAACTGATGTAAGGGTAATGACCAAATGGAGTTCATTGACCTGTTTGACTTTGTGCGCAACAGTGTGAGTGTGAAGCATCTGTGAGACTCGACAAAGACACAATAGTGAAAACATACAGTCGAGCAGTGTGATTTCCACAGTCAACCACCAGATGCTGCTGTGCCCCAAGAGACAAAACACATCTACAAGGAAGAAGCTCTGAGGCACCAGGGGGCACATGGAGGTACAGTAATTTCACTCATGCATATTTTCAAATCAACCGACCATTTCCCTTTAGCTGCAGTGTTTAAATTATTTTAATTATCCACCAGAATGGTAGCTTTCCGTCTCAGTCCTGGCTGGACTTGACAAGACACGACAAGACACGATCAAGAAGGAAAGTCTTTGTCTCTCTCTTTTCAACAGTTCTGCTCACACTGCCCTGACGGCTGAAAAGGGCTTCAGAGACCCCAATGGTCTTACTGGCATTTCTGAAAATGACAGCAACATGGCAGTTGGCCTCAGGAAGGCCAGCGACCTCGAGGGAGCAGCAGAGAAGCCATCAAGATAAAGAGACTTTAGACTGTAAAACCAGCTCTTACTATACCAACAACTGGAACAACAAGCCTGAATGAAATGAAAACACATTCATCAAAGTTACGGTGAAACAGGGACTATTCAACACAGTTGTGCAAACACAAAGCCAGGAAGAATTATGTTGGACACATAAAGGTATAGCTTCCAGTGGCAGTGACCTGTGTTTGAGGAGGGGCACTGAAGACGATATTTTAGTTCACTTGTGGGTTTAGTGCTGAAACAGCACGTCAGTGCGGATGTGAACTCTGTGGTGCTGTACAGCCGGGTGAATCATCAACTCAGAGAGGGCTCATATCTCAGGAAGACAAACAATGAAGACGAAACAGGAAAATCTGCGTTAATCTATTCCCAAAGGAGGAATTGTTCAAGGAATGTGGAGGGATAGAAAGAGAGACAATGCCAGGAGGTCTCGTCCATTCATTATAAATGGAAAGAAGCTATTCAGGAACGAAAATAGCCTCTCGGGTTGAAGATGAAAATAAACTCACAATCTCAACACTGATCCAAAAAAGTTGAACAAGGCTGTCGCCTGTACCATGTGCCAAAACTGAAATTTTGACATAGCGTGTAATGTAAAAGGTCTAATAAATATTTACTGTTAATCAAGAAAGAAGGGAGCATAGAAGTGGCTGCTTTGGCTGTGACCTCGAAGAGAAAGAGGTGGTAGTGGGGAGAAATCCTCCAAGTAGAAGACCACATTTCAAGATCAAACATCAGAAGATTTGTTGTGGCACTATGCCGACTTTCTTACAAGCATGGGAGCCGCTGGTGCCAATCCCAGCTGACATAGGGCAAATGGCAGGGTACACACAACACAAGTCATCAGTCCATCAACGGCCCACATAAAGACAAAAAACAACCATTCATACGCACACCTACAGTCAATTTAGTGTCCAATTTGCCTAATTCCCAAATTTGCATGTTTTTGGACTTTGGGACGAAACCGGAGAACCCGGGGAAAACCCCCACACACGGAGTGACTCCATGGAGAAAGGCCCTTGCTCCAATGGGGTCTGAAAATGTACCGCGGTTGAACCAAAGCCTGTGTAAAAATGGTGACTGCGATCCTTTGTCGAAAATACATCTTTAATAGAGTTTCTCTGTAAAGTTACAAGCTATGGTAATCTAGACTCTCTGTCCCAGAAAACCCTGTTGCTCCTTTATGCTCTATTGTGACGCTATTTTTATATTTAAGCATTTGAAAAGAAAATTGCAGAAACAAATGTCCGACTAAACACACATAGCCTACACATTTCAAATGCACATTGTTATAAACAGTTTAACAGCAAATAGCGTTACTTTTTCTTTCTTTCGATGGTACTCAAAGATACTCTCACAGTTCGTAAACCACACACAGGAAGAAATATGGTCAAAACATTCACAGTAAAATTAGCCTGCATCTGAAATAAAACCACACATTTGCAGTAAATATTGCGCCACCCTGATGTTATCATGTCATTTATAGCATTATTGCACTTTCTGGTGATTGGTCAAAGCCTCCTGTGACAGTTGTAAGGCTGTAAATGGAGCCTAGAGTTTGTGCAGAAGTGCAAAAAATCCCTTCTGTACCTTTAAGTCAACTCCCACCCTGATATCCCAATAGAAACCTCAGTTACTGATGCCTAGTGGACAATCACAACAAAACAATTCAGAAACTGCATCGGTTCTGATTATGCTACACCATGTACACACCAGCTCAGTCAAACACTGGCAGCTACCTGCACGAACAACACGTAGCTGCTTACTGTAAATTCCAAAGACATGCGTTGACACTGCCTTAAAAGTATCTGAGAAGCAGAAGCCTCATCACTTTTACAGCATGCAGTTTGTGTTCCTGATAGTCGTGTTAAGGGTAAGTGTGTTTCTGGGGCACAGATAGGAGTCAATTATGACTTCAGTCTATAAAAAACTGTCATGAATGCAAAGCAGATACGGCAAACTTATATGGAAGTATGACGGTAAAACGATACTTATAGTGCTCCGTTAAACACTTTAGACTACAGAAGTGTGAACATACTGAACTTTCTTCCACTACCTGCACTGCTGTTCAAAACGTATTAAAGTTTAACTTTGCACTGAAAGGAAGAATGTTAAGACAAGAGTCCCGAGGAAACCCGGAGCAGAAATAAAGGCAAAGCAGCCGGAAACCTTGTGAGTTGTAACACAAGCTGCGCTGAGCCCCGTGAGAGCTCGACACACATTTGAAATGGAGGACATAGTATTCAGGAAACAGTGTTGTAGCTTGCATTTCCTATTCTCTGTGTATCTGTGGTGAAGACCAGTTACCCCAGGGCGATCCAGAACACTGGGAATCACTAGCAGATGAACAGATGTCTAAATGACTGAGCTGGCACTAGGTTGGCATCTGCCCTGTGTCCCTAAGAGAGAGAGAGAGAGAGAGAAAGAAAGAGGGAGAGGGTGGTGGAAGGGAGTGCAAAGATCCAACACTCCCTAAGCAGACTTGTCCCCACCATTTTTCTAACAGGCAGTGCTCTTTTGAAACGGTGCCAGTGGAGGCTGGCCCAAGTCCTTGCAGCTGAAACTTTTACAAGCTTGCTGTTTGCGAGCAGGAAGAGAGCGACACAAAGTGAGATTTGTACAGGGAGTTTGCGGCTCTTCTCCTCTCTTCTTCTCCTCTCCTCTCTTCTCCTCTCCTCTCCTCTCGCCTGAAATGTCACCACTTTGATTCACGTCTAACATTTTTGTTCATGTATAACTTTCAGCGTTCTTCAAGACTATAAACGCCATGCTTTGGAAAGAGGACGTCATGAGGACAGAAATCAAATGAAGTATATGTAAGGATATAATTGCTCTAAAGAAAAAAGAAAAAGAGAGAGTCAGTGACATCACACAAGAAGCTGTCTCGGATATTGCCTGAGGAAAGATACTGATGAGTGTCCATGGCACTCGGTGACACACTCACTCTGTCCTCTTTTCAGGACTTGTACACTGGATTAAGTGCAGTGCTTTTCATTTCTTGGTGACGACCCACACTAAACATTATTTTTGGAGAGGGACCTTTCTTCCTGCCTTTATTCGTGCTTCATCCCTTCATGACACCCTCTGTGACTTCAGGATATACTGTGGTAAACATCCATGACCACAAGTCTGTCATGTTGACTGCAAACACTACGGCACTCAAATTTAATTACAAACTTGGTGGACACTGTTTTCTTCTCTGCGCTGTCACAGATCTGAATAAAAAAAAGCAGGCAGGTGCAGAACAACCAAAGACGTCCTGAATGACTACCGAAAATGGGAACTGTGAAGCATGTAGTACCTGGGAATGATGCCAACTGCTGACAAAAGGCTTTACTGCATGGCTCTGAGAGGAGCATTAAACTCATTTGCTCTGAGATGCTAAAGGAACATCTGGCACTGAATTGTTTGGCAAACTGTAGTTAAATCTATCAAACCTGTCGGCTTTGTTACAAGACAGCATGTAAGTACTCACTGCTGATTCTTTTACCTGAGCTTATTTACCGCACTCTGCCTCTCTCTTCCCAGCTTCTAATCCTATACTACCAAGTAAATGTCTTTTTGATGGCACACACACATCTACAGTTCATGTGATTCTTCCACCTTTATCTGTTCGGGAATACTCGATCAACTCAGCCTACATATTTCATTTCATTTTATGATTTCTTTTATCCCGTTTCGCTTTTTCCTCGCTGTCTCTCCTTTTTGGCAGAGGGGCAGAAGTAGGCAGGGAGAGAGGAGGGCATGGTCAAAAAACTGCTCTCAATCCCCAGCCCCCTGTTCAAGTGGGGTTCCTTGCTGGTATCATACTCAGCCTTTCCCTCGTTTTGCAAGCAAAGGAGAGGGATGTGGAAATGCTTTCTTGTCCATGTTCTAACCCGTTCTTTTTTTTAATAGCCACCATGACCTTCTTTGTGGGTGAACAGTAGCCAGACCTACGTATGCAAAAAAGTCACCTCCAGGTATTTCAGATTTTTGATTTCTGCTTCTGTTTGGGCCTTGATACGTGTCTTTGTACTTCGTCTCTGTTACACTTTTCTTACGGTCATCGTCCACACTGTACACGTGTCTGCTTTGCTTGAACTGATCATAACGCCTTAAAATCGGCAACGTTTTTGCTCGCCTCGTGGGCTAAATACATTACGAGATAATAACATATCATTTGTAAATAATGAGCAGTCTGTTTATTATAGCCATATTTGATAGAACACATGCCGTGGGTCATAATAAGCTTTAGTGGTGTGTGTTACTCCCTCTTAAGTACAGAACTGCAGTAAAAAGCAACGTTTAGGTACAAAGACATTTCAGGGCCTAAAGACACTGCAAAGCCAGTGACCAAAAAGGTTTCATCCCTTCATAAAAGACATCGTTATTATAACAAATTATTATAATAAAGACTCAAATCGGGTCATCGCTTAAGGCATTTATATGTTGTTTTCGTGCGAAATCTGCAACCAGGGGCGATAGAAAATTCTCCTAAGCTGTAGCGTGGCCACTGTTCACCATTTTACCACAAAAGAAAAAAAAGAAAAAGTATATCACAAATGAGGAAGAAGGATCATGACCAATATGTGGTTTATATACCGTGTGGTCACATCGCCGGATTAGTGAATCCTTCTTGATGCTGCTGTTTGATAGATTTGATCAAAAACCAGTATGAACCAGATCCCTGACTTACAAGCATTGTTCTATACATGAAGGGGCTTGCATTGCAAGATTGCAAGGTCTCAGTTTCGGATCGAGTCTCACCAGTTCATTTGAGGTTTCGTAGCCACAAGAAACATGGACACTATAAAAACAGTGATATTACATTTACTTAGACATATCGAAACAGGCCAATCTCTTATATATATATATATATATATATATACATATATATATATTTTTTTTTTTTACAAAGTACACATGTTTATGTGGTTGTGCAGTTATTTGTGGTTCTATTTGCCTTTAGTCAATTAAGCTTGGTAAGTTTGTGTTTCGAGTGTGTGATATCGACATGTTGAGGCTTACTGTACACAGAGAGAGAGAGAGAGAATGAAGAAAAAAGGCAGAGGGACTGAGGGGAAGGGCAGGCTAAAAAATGAACTTACTTCCTCCTCCCCCAAAGTTCTCCTCAGATGAACTCGCTATGCTGCTTGATGACATGTTGTTTGGAAAGCCATATCCTCTGCTATTTGCGTTACTCTCCTCCCCATGGTTAGAGTCACTCTGTGGTTACCAGGATCAAAGTCTCTTCCTTCTGCTTGTTTCTTTTATCAGGTCACACTGTATACACACACATTTGACTCTTCCTGTTTCCAATAGAATATCTTTACTGTAAAAGCAAAGCAAGGAACCTGGATGTAATCCTACCTACTGTAGCATCTACTGTATAAGAATTAATAAGAATAATAAGAGATAAAATAAAAGTAAAAACACAAATACATTTTTATAGTCATTGTGAGAACACCTTGACGCCCCAGATGTTTCAACAGTGTCTTCGGATTTATCTGTATGTGGAATATCAGGCAATGTGAGAGGACAGAGCCACATATTAGACAACCCTTTACTAAGTAAGCCGTATCCTCTGATCAAACTTATGTCAAAGCAACAACATAGTGCAATTTGTTATTGCAAAATAACAAAATTAATGCAAAATAAAAGTTAAGTTATTTAGTGTTGGATTCCGACCTCGATATGGTATAAATAATCATTAAACAAAGTGGAATCTATTGCCTGTGTGGTTACCATCGCTCCATCTTTTATGCTTGCTTAGAGCGTGTTTTTTGGCAGCTGTCCACCTACAACACCTGTAGGGTTCTTTGGGTTTTAAAATGCTGTCCTATTTGTTTCTCCCTGAATGTTTTGGTGTCCCAGGGCACAACAGTGATCCGCCAGCTTCACTCAAGTTGCCCGACATAGTGCCTGGCATATGTCCTGCAGGTTATACATGTCTATCGATCTAGATATGTACTAGATATGTGGGTCTGGATCCCCACAAAGAGCTGTAAGATTAGGGGGTCACAAGGTCATTACTTGGGATCAGTATTTATCCCTAGTTTGGGCTAAAACTGCTTATCAATACTTAAAAAGAAAAAAAATTGTTTTAGAATAAAAACAAGAAACATTAAAAAAAAAAATAAAAAAAAGAAAGAAAGGAAGCTTCAATCAGAAACACAGCAAATACGAAATAAGGAACTTAAAACAACTGAAGAAAAGACTCAGTAGGGGCTAAAAAAAAAACTGAAAACCAGTCAAGAAAATAATCCTCTGATTTTTCATGACAGTTTCAAAGTTTGAGTGACAGCAGAGTTCACAGCAACACCGTCTGTAAACACTAAAACACAAGGTAAAGATTTTAGACTGCTCAGTTATTTGATGCTTCACTGAAATGACAAATAATGTGAAACCTCTGCTCCTAAATAAATCTCAGATGGATGTCAGAATTGTTACTACCATCGAACGATGAATGGCAGACCGAGTTGGCGTGCCAGATGGACGTGAACTGACTGAGTTTATTAAGCAGCATCACAAATGATAGCACTCAGATAAAACCACAAAACATAACCACCATTCTAACGTACAAACAACGTCTGCTTGTACAAAACAAAGGATTTCTTTGATTTCTAGATTTGTGAACACAGTTCACATAGCACAAACAGCACATTACCTTCCTGTGCTGGCGTCATACTCCCGACTTACATTGCATCATTTCACTGCTTTGCCGCTTCTGCTCTCCTCCCCCCTCAGCTGTGGCTTCAGCCATGTTGCATCTCCGACATCGCCCCCTTTTTTGTCTCACTGAAATTCAGCTTGGCACGCACACAATGCTCATTTCTTGGCACCAAATGTTGGAGACAAACCACATAAGAGAACTACCATTAGTCTCTTCTCTCACAATCGTCCCTCAAATTCCACTGATCATCATGGATCATCGCCAACTTGTAATGGTATTTTTTTTTGGTGCCTTCATCTGCTAAATTCCCAGTTTGTCTGAGAGAATTGCCCTGGGCATTTCTGTCTGCACTGACAGTAAACAAACAGTGTCAGTGATGCGTTCACTGGCATTTTATTTGTTTCAGTAGCAGTCATGGATTCATATCACTTCTCCTTTGTGATACTCTTTAAAAGAGCAGCCATTTTCCTATCATTAGCAGCATTGGGGTTTCCTATGAAAGTTATACCATTCGTTATAACTAATTTAGCTACTGCAAATTGGTCTTAATGGATGTGTTAATTAGTGTTCATATGAAACATTGTTGTCTTAAAAAGAACGATGCACAAATATATTAACAGAAAAGTTGGAGACAATAAAGGTATAAGTTGCCAGTCACATCATTAGAGTAGATATGTGCTGTTGTCTGGTGGCTAAACTGACCAGAGATTAAAAGACACTAACATTTAGATTGTTTCACAGAACCGTATTCGATTTTACCAGTTCATACTTTATATATTAGCTGTGAAAGAAATGATAAAAGTTTTCTTATAATGATCACTGTATAAGTTAATGAGAAAGTCACAAAATGAACGCTTCATGTTTGATAATGTTACAGAAAGTGCTGTATGAATTGAATCCTCTCTAAACATTTGGTGGAACTCGACCCCAGCCTCCCACCAAGCAAAAAAAGAAAATCTTGCTAGCATAATCCTGCTAACAAACAGACAGCTAATACAAACATAACATAAACATTTGTTTACTTGTATTGTATTGTACTTCGGTTTGTGTCTAGTTCAGGAAAATTGTATGAGACGTTTATTTTACGTAGCGGCGCGTTAGTTAGAAGAGTTCGATACATTTACAGTCAAAATGATTCAACATCTCAATTAATGCCTCCCATTTTCTGATGCCCATGTGCCTTTTCATTCCGCCCCAGTGAGGACGGCCTGGCACTGCGGCCACACAGTCTGCCAAAACATTTCAATCACTGTCAGTATAATTAGACCAAAGAGGAATTCAGAATGTTAATGAACTGCCCAGCCGCTTTTCAACCATCACGGTTCACATGCTAATTTATGCAAAGTGTCCGAGCCTTCTTACGGGACGTCTATCGTCATCTACCATAACAGTGTCTGGGCTCAGTCAGCTCAGCCGGAGTATGGCACTGTCGGGGCCAGACAGTTCTGCCCAGCTTGTGTCCCAGACTCCAGCTGGCACAGTAAATAGACATTGACATGAAGTGCCTTTCACGCTGAGCAAAAAGGACAATTCTCTGAAGTCAACTCTTCAGCCTCTCTAGAATATCCGAAACCAAAAACCAACAGCAGGATTTCTTAGCAGCAGCAATCAGCTCTGTGAAAACATTTATAAAACAACAAATTCCTTTAAGTCACTTTTGCACCATTATTTGGAGAACATAAACTGTATATAGATCTGAAGGTGAAGTTAGACGTGTTAAAAAGTTGCACCGCAGATGTGGAGTATGGGTTCGAACCCTAAAATGGACAAAGTACTGCCATGTGCCTTTTTCTTCCCTGAGCTTTGCATTTGTTGCTAATAAAGGAACAGAAGGAGAGGACGTCTTTAAACTGAGCAACTGAGCTGTTTTGTTCTGCATGTCAGGAAGTAGGCACTAATTCTTGGCACAGCTGCCGTTCATTATGTGCCAACTTGCCATCTGAATACAAGTGATCTTCCCACCAATCGTCACATTTTCTGATTGTTAAGTGTATCATGACTTACAGTAAAAAGGGCACATAATTAAGAAAGATGTATTTCTTTTGTACATGTCCAAATACATTCAGACTGCCCAATGGAATTGGTCAGATGCCATATATCACTATAAAAGGCTTATGTTAAGCTACAAAGCCTTTATTTTACACATGATGTGGTACAAGGAGCAAGTTGTTTTCATAGATTCACTTCCCGTCTCGTCTGTTGCTGCAGGAGTTGTCATGATGAGACACACTGTAGTCGGGCTCCACCTGGTGAAGGACTGTGTAGCGTTTGACCCGGTGGTCACTCATGTAGTGTGAGCTCACAGCGACCGCAAAAGACTCCTGATCACAAGACGGCATGTCATGTGGTGGAGGATGCACCGTGATCCGACGACTGAGAATCATGCGGTGTCAACCTGATGCCTTTACCAGACTACCTCATTCCTCATGGAGGAATCTCCGTTGGAATAATGTGGTTAAAAGACATGTATACATGTGTTATAAACATTGCATCAACATCTCAAAACTAACTTGTTTCCTCTTTGCCTCACAGTTTGACTGACATGTTCCCACTGTGACCTGCAAAAGCATCTGTCCTTAAAGCTGAGGTAGTAGATTGAATAGTTGTGGGGTTTGTGTCCTCCCTCTGAGATAACTATGCAATCTACTGTCTTTCCTAAGGAGACAGGACTATCTGCTGTGATGCCAAAAGTCTGTGTGCCTCTACAAAGCTCCATGGATGAAGGGACTCACTGACAATGGTGGAACTGATGCCTTCTATCAACGTGCTTTGCAGTGTTTTTAAGGATGCTGTGCTTGAAGTTGAGCCTAGCAAGGTGAGGTAGTAGGTTGTATAGTTTGTGGGATGGAGTGAATCCTACTCAGGCGATAACTATACAGTCTATTACCTTCCTTGAGAGGTACAATGAGTGCTTGGGACTTAACCATCTCAGCCAACACAGAAGAGCCCCCCAAATGCCACCTTGTGGCCAAAGCTTATCATTACCCTGAAAACCACAGTAAAACCAACTCACAAACATTTGAAATCCATTTATTCAGGATTCAGTTTCAATAAATCAAAGATAATCAATTTGCAGTGCTAAGCTAACAGTAAATGTACTCCTCAGCTGTATAATCACAATGTCAGGATGATTGTCCTACATGCATATTCACTGCATCAAAGTATAATGATTTGTTTTAAATGTAATAAAAATATCACATGCTGCCACAACACATTCAATGTCAACATTTGAATTTGTTTCACTGCTCTTTATACAATATCAATATGAAAACTATTTGAATTGTAATTCATTTGGTCCTCGTGCTCCTGTGTATTATTGAGTTCCTATTTTTCTGCTCAGGTGACCAAAGTTTAAAAGTTCATGTTATTTCTGAGGTTGTTGTTCTTTGTCGGACTTGATTAACATCCTCGATTTTCTTCTCCACACGCAAAACGCTGTCTTTAGATCTCCTGATAAGCTTTTCTTATCCCATATTTTGAACACATATACCGCTCCATTTACAGCCGAGTAAGCAGGATGCCAACATGAAAAAGCTGACTCGGGGACTTCACTCGGCTCACTAAAGTAAACGATGCAGTTCATTATGTGGAGTGGGAACCAGGAGAGTGCAAACGACGTCGATACTAGAGAAAGAGATGCCGCCAACTGTTTCTTTCCTTATGGGTAGTTTAGAGATCGTTTCTGAAAAATTGTTGCCAGGTTTCTCTCTGATGTTGGGATGGTGCAGAGTAAACCAAGTACGATATGGGGATCACAGCTATAAACCTGCAGTATATCTTGGAGTTGACTGGAATAGGCAATGTTTTGTGCTTGTAGCCCAACATGCAACATGGGAGCAAAGCTGTGCATAACATGCAACAAATGGCTTTGCATCATTGAATGTTAAAAGGAAGCCAGCGTTGCCATTTTTGTTTTTATATCAGTTGATAAAGAATTATTGTGCTAAAAGATTTAAGATTGATTTTGGCAACTGTTGAAGAAACCTTTAGCTGCATGTTTTAAACTTATTTGTGCAACTATTTTGTGATTTAAGTCATCGGATATCTAATTTAAGCTTCTTAAATGTGACCATTTTTGGTTTCATTGCTCCTCTATGACAATTAACTGAATTTATGTAGACAAAATTGGGAAAAACAGTTTTCTGACTTGTTATGGCCTAAACCAACAATCAACACATTAGTGGATGCAGATCAGTAATGTGTGCTGTATCTCACTTTGTACAAACATTATGTAAAAATATTGTATATTAAACTTTTGTTATAAAGCTACTGTTGCAATTATTTGTTGTTGTTTTTGTCGCCCAGTCCTACAATCAACTATTTCAAAATCAAACGCATACCTGAGGGGGATGTACACCAGCAGGTCTACGGTCTACTGAGACTGACGTCAACAGGATGACCACACAGCTGGTGAAGAGACAACCATGAAATGAAGTCCTCACTTGTCCATCCACCGCCACAAGCAATGCATCCGACCATGAAGTCAGCAACAGCCAGAGAGACGATCAAGGAGCCAAAATGACGGCGATGAGCACCTCCAACAGTGTTTACATCACTTCACCCACACTCATTGTACTTTCTAATGCCTGGTTTTTCACGTAGCAAGTCGGAGGCTGATGGTGTCGTGCCAATTATCAATTATCTCACTCTCGTGAAAGATTTGAGGAAGAATAGTACAGTGTATTTGTCTGACATTGTGAGCGGACACAGGGTCACATATATGAAACAGAATGCAGTGACAAAAAAGTTCAATTTCAGTTGGGTGGAACACATTTTAACAACAAATGGTTTATGGATTAATGGATAAGGTGCAAGAATGTTTGGACTTAAGTAATTAGTGACATCAATTTGTCACTACGTTACTTTCTCCCTCTTTGAAACTACGTCTCTGCTGCTGGACAGGATTACGTTTACTTATACTTCTATAACACTGAGCGAGAGGGACCCTTTTTAATTTTTAATGTATTCAATGTAGATTTGTTTTGCTGCTTCTGCTGTTTCACATGTTTGTTTTTCAACATGCATGATTCTAATCTAAATCTAAACTGCTGGGTTTTTTTTCACACCCGTGGTGTCTTGTCTTCATTTGTGGTTGTGGTCATATTTTATCTCTCATCGACTGAGGGAACACAGTTAAAGATGCACAGGGATTTTTCAAATACCTTCATTTGCATTAGAAGCCGCTTACCATACATCTTCATTAAAACAGAACAATCTCACAGGAAATGTTACAGCACACTATCACAGGAAGCTTATACTTGAACCTGTGAACAAAACATGTTTGAAGAAAAATTCTTATAAAAAAAAATCAACTTTAATCCTAGAAGTAGTGTTCAGAATAAACACTTCTCCCTCACACAGCAGATCTGGGACAGTTCTTCCTAGCGATAATATTAAACGTTGACCCACTCTAACCACTGTGGTTAGACTGTTTGAAAGGCTCACGAGTTCACCAATTTCACTTCCTTTAACAGAGGCTGTTAAAGAGCTGGCACAACTAAAATAAACAAATAAAACAAATAAAAGTAAATACTTATGCCTTTCGCTCCATGTCAGCTGGGATTGGCACAAGTGCCCTCTGCAAACCTAATGTGGAGGATAAAGTGGTAGAAGATGGATGGATGGATTTACTTATTTCTAAGTATCCCAAACATGAATCCAGAGTCTCTGCCAAAGACACACTATAATGACTATTTTCTGAAATTATGCACTCACTGGACACTTTCTTAGCACTTGCTCCAGACTGCATCAAATCAGCCAGTCACATGACAGCAACACTGCATGCATTTTGGCCTGTAGGCAAGGTCATGATGATGTGATAAAGCTCAAACTGAGCAGAAGAAAGGTGATATAAAAGGTACTTTTAATGTGGAATTTAGCTGGTCTGAGTAGTTCAGAAATTGCTGACCAACGCACAGTCATCTTTAAGTTTTATGGTCGCAGAATGGTCTGTAAAAAGAGAAAATATCCAGAGAATAGAGGAGAATGGCCACCAATTGCCTGTCTTATTTCTTTTCTTATACTTTATTTTTCCCTTAGGGAAATTCTTTATCTGCATTTAACCCATCCTCTACTAGGAAGCTACCTTGAGCTAGTACTGAGCAGCACCCGGGAGCCTGCAGTGAGGGTTGGATACCTTGCTCAAGGGTACCCCAGCCAGCCCTATAACCTGGTGGGGACTCGAACATGGGACTTGGCTGCCCCATGTCCAGATGGAAAGGGAACTTGACTTGTTACCGGAGGATTGCCGGTGGAAAAAAACAAGTAGAAAACTTGTTGAAACGCAGCAGTAACTGAAATAACTAATTACAACCAAAATATGCTAAAGAGAATCTCTACACATTGTCACTCCTGTCACTTTATTAGGTGTCCTCTGTGCATAATAAAGTGCCAAGTGTGTGTGTGTGTGTGTGTGTGTGTGTGTGTGTGGCTGCCAAACAAAAACAAATCATGGTGGGCCAGGTTTTAAGCAAAACTACACCAAATCACCACTCTACATCCCAAAATTAAAAACATAAGTCTGGCAGTAATCCTTCAACATAACTGTCTAAATGTTAAGTTCCCTGATGCTGTCTGTTGTTTTACACCTTCTTGACAAATCTGAGCTGGGGAAAAAAAAAAAAAAGTCTGATTGACTAGAATGTGATTAGCTGTTGATGTTAGCAACATTAGCAGTTAGCTGCCTATGGAGCAAGATTGGAGACAAACATCCAAACTCCTCTCAGTTTTCATCCGCAACATTTGTTACTGTCTAACAAATAAGTTACTGTTAAAGTGTATGTGCTCTCTTAGAGACAGACAGAAAACACATTGAATCCAGTTCTAGTACAAGTATCTCTCCATCACTGGCCAAAATAACATGTGAGCGAAGCAAAAACTCACCACTTTCAGCTCATGTCAGCCGGGGCTTCCGTCCACTGTGACTTTCCACTACCACCGTTAAAACACTTTCATCTGTTTCACTTTGTGAAGTAAAGCATCCACAGCACAGCAGGTGAATCACAGGTGCAAAATTAGCCTGGTGAAGGTCTGCAGAGGGGAGGGGCCATGAAGACACAAGGCTATAAGGAAATGGGAGGGGCAAGAGGTGGGAATATGTATTTATTTATGGCTGGCACCATGGGATGGTTCACAAAAGCCACTTGGGAATGTTTAGGAGAAAAGGCACAGGTGTTACTGATCACATTAATGATAACTACCTCATGACAGTACTATTTTGATTATTTGCACCTGTAATGACCTCTCAGAATGGCTTCTCTGCAAAGAGGATATTGGACAAATCCACAAATTAGTACCGAGGCTCTTAAATGAAAGACTAATAAGAACAACAGTGTGTTCATATGTCAAGAATGGCAACAGACAAAGCAGAAGTGAAAATAGAACCACAATTGATTTGCTGTCTTTCTGACCCCTAACTGTATAATTTATTTGTTTATATCGATTCATTTTATTATCTACATTTGGGGTACAACATCTGTATTTTTGAGCAGAAAGGGCAGTTATACTGAATATACTGTACATGTACTGTATGGAGACAGTGTCCCTGAGTCATTGATTTCTTCACTAAAAAAGAGAAGTCGTCAGATGTAATTATTTACAAGCAGATACTGAATGTGCTTCCCCAAGCAACCACAAAGTATTTTAGTGAGTGCTTCGTCAGTGACGCTTGCTGCCAAATGTCTTTTCATTCCCTGATGGACAATTAAATTATGTTTTTTTATAAGCAAATGTACATTGGGATCCTGGCTGCAGTTTGAACTGCCGACAGAGGTTGGGTTTCAGTTGTGAGGAGAGAATATGAAGAATAGATGTAAATAAATGTAAAACTCTCCTTTAGATAGCAAATGCAAAGCTGTGTCTGTTTCTTGTTTTAAGAAGGCAATAGTTAAATAAGCCCTTTTATGGATGGGAGACATGAACGCTCCCTTCAGTGAAGCCAAACCATCTCAGCTGCCATCTGGTGGCTTTTTGTTCAGTGGAAGGACGCGGAGCCACATTGTCCAATCCATGATTCAAATGATGTACTAAAATATGCAGATACTGATGATAACGGTTGGAAACAGCTACCACGCCTCTCTCCAGTCAGCTCCATGTTCTCCAGGCTAATGTTCCTCATGACCCAGGGGAAAGGACACGAGTTAGAATAACAAGTGCATTATATGGTATAGTACTATGCAGACTATAAAACCCAACCAGGAGCAGTGAAGTCTGCAAGGTTGACCAGTACCAGTGAAAACTTTGGGATGATATTCATGATTGAAATATAAACTGAGTTACTGTACACACATTATTATATTCATAAGACATATGAACAGGCTTTTGTTCCTTGAGAGTTAAACTTGTTAGTGCTGTAGTAGGTGATAGTCATAGCTAATAATGACACCTAATTTTCCTGCCACTGTAGATAACATCAGATAAAAGTCAGCTCTGAAGCAAGCCCATGATTAACTATAACCCAACACCCCCACACCAGAGAGAGAGAATTAAACTTGTTAGTGCTGTAGTAGGTAAAAGTCAGAGCTAATAAAGGAAAACGGAAACGATCATCAGATAACTTTTATCTGATGATAAAAGAAGCAAGCCCATGCTTAACTATAACCCAACACTCCCACACCAGAGAGAGAGGGAGAGAGAGAGAGAGAGAGAGAGAGAGAGAGAGATGCATCTTCATGTGAGTAAAGGTATTGCTGCAGGCTGCTGCAGGAACACAAAGTCCCTCCCTTTGATTTTATGACTCGCGCCAGTGAAAGAGAGTTTGAGTAAGCGTGTACAGTGGATATGATGCACTGGTACACAGAGCTTGCACAGAGTTTTTTTTCATTCAGCATCCCTCAGTTATTTTAAGTGTCAGTTATTGTGTACATGTAGCTAAAAAGTAGTTAGAAAATACACAGGATGGAAGCTGTTTCCAAGGTAGGACAAAAGCCAAAGTGGAAACAAGATGTTTCAGCATCTCATTTTAGTTTTATACAAGCTGAGTAATGGTAAGTGAAATCTGCGAAGAGGAGTAAAGATGTCTTCCTCTCCCGGCATCAAGTCTCGGGAGCATGTGGACATGATGTACATCTCCATTGAGTCAGCTATTGCCCTGGCCTCTGTGGTGGGGAATGTGCTGGTGGTGCTGGTGGTGTGTGCGAACCGGGCTCTTCGCAACACCACCTTCTGCTTCATTGTGTCTCTGGCCGTGGCTGACATCGCTGTGGGGGTTCTGGTCATCCCTCTGGCTATTATCATCAGCCTGGGATTCAACACTCACTTCTACACCTGCCTTTTCCTCTCCTGCCTGCTGCTTATCATCACCCAGGGCTCCATCCTGTCCCTGCTGGCCATCGCCATCGACCGGTACCTCAGAGTAAAGATTCCCACCAAGTGAGCAATTATTTTGAAACCACTTACATCGACTTTGAAAGCATTTGATGGGTTTAATCAGGATATTGATATAAATGTAGGAAAAAAGGAAAAGTTGGTTTAGTAATGTTGACTTTAATGGACATTAATGACAGTAGCTTATTTATATAATAACCACATATTTTACTGGTTGTGATTTCTTCTAGTCCATTACAGGAATTGTTAATATAATCGAGCATATTTGTTAGCCTGAATTCATTAGAATTCCATTGATACGTCTGTCTCTCCCTATAGATAGATAGATAGATAGATAAGCTTTATTTTCGGACTCAAGGTCCATATAAAAAGTAAAAAAAAAAAAACTAGACAAACAGTACAAAGGAATAAGAATCGCACAATAGAATAATAATAATGATAATAAAAAAAACCTAACCTATACACTTGAAATCAATACAAATAACTTATTTATATTGTGCAAAAAGGCTGTTGTTTTAATTTCCATAGAATGAGAATCGTGGGTAAATTGAACCACTTATTTTTCTGATTAATTTCGTTTTTAAAGAGGTGTCAAGAACACTCTCGTAAAACAAACAATCGTAGAAGTAGCAATACCTTCTGAACCAACGCTTTTATTGTTTGGCATCACAGAGTTAAATGTCTTTTTCTATCAAGCAAGTAAATCAAGAGCAGGAGGTTTATGTCTGACATGGTACAATATATTGTTGCTTGGTTTAATGCAAATCAATGGACTAGACATCAGAAGCTTTTAAGCAAATGAAAATGTGCCTGTCTGCCTGAATACCTGACATAGGCAGAGTTTATTTGGCGGTTGTCCATGCTACTTTTTGTTTATGGGTTGGATCCTTAAGGAAAAAAGGAAAAGAACTCTTTCTTAACAGTAATCTACAAACTGGCGTTTGTTCAAAGAAAACAAATACAGTTGTGTTGCATTTAGGTAATTGGTCAAACCTCTCTTCCTGTCCATCATCCTTGTTCAGGTACAGCATCGTAGTGACCCAGGGGAGGGCTTATGTGGCAGTTTGTCTGTGCTGGATCCTGTCCTTCCTCTCTGGGTTGGTTCCAATGGTTGGCTGGAATAATCATGATTTCCAAGGCAACATCAGCAGTTCAAGCGAAATCATTTGTGAATTCACTGCAGTCATCAGGATGGACTACATGGTGTACTTCAATTTCTTTGGCTGGGTGGTGGTGCCGCTGACCATCATGATCACTCTGTATGCCGAGATCTTTAGGGTAATCCGGAGGCAGCTAAACAAACGTGCTGAGGCCACATGTGATGGAGAAAGGTACTATCGGAAGGAGCTGAGGCTGGCCAAATCACTGGCCTTGGTGGTCTTCCTCTTTGCTGTGTGTTGGCTGCCGATACACGTAATGAACTGCATCAACTTCTTCTGCCCACAGTGTCACATACCAAAAATTGTAATGTACGTCGGGATTTTCATGTCCCATGTGAACTCAGCCCTGAACCCAATGGTTTACGCATTCAGGATAAAGCAGTTCCAGGTCACACTGGTCCAGATCCTTCGTCGCTGCATGCTCTGTAAAGCCACACAGCCCACCCCGTGCCCCACCAGCATGCCAGCCTTGACAGAAAAAGCAGATGTGAACCTGTAAGAAGAACTGGAACATTTCTTTTGGGAAGCTGCAGTCATGAGATTCAAGGGATTATGTCATTTCAATCCATTTAAACAGACACCAATTGATGGACAAATCATATTCGGATTTATTCTCATTTCTTCGGGTCAGACCTTGAGAAAATTAACTATAATCAAGGAGAGAAAAAAACAACGACATATCTGTCATTATTTTACTTTCACTAAATGCACTTACTTGATTCATATTGAATTATGCCAATATATAACTTTTAGAATTTTATGTTCAAAAAAGGTTGCTCTCATAATAAAAATGCGTTTGTTATGCTAGTCTTACATTCATTCATGTAAACTGAATCATGTGAGCCTTATGCTAACATTCTCACAATGTTTAAAACTAGAGATGCACAGAAAATTTGGCCACTGAAACATTTCGGCCAGAAATGGCCAAAAAAGGCATTTTCGGTTTTTGTCCAAAAGACTTTTAACACTGAAACACAGCATCCGTTTGTCTATTCCGTCCAAGATCAGTTTGGAACACCAACAAAACGGTTCCAATAAGATGTGTGTCTCTTTGCGCAAAAGCGAAACTTGGCTGCATACAGCAGAGATTATGGACTTCCGCCGAATGATCCATGCTGCATTGGCTATGGAGAAACGCACAAGAAAAAAAAAAGGCTGTCTGTCTGTACCAGATAGGAGGCATGCACCCTCGCTGTCTGATATGTTCGATATCAGACACCATAGTTTCATAATTGATTTATTCTTTGAAGCATGAATATGAATCTATACAATTGCAATGCCATGACTTTAGTGAGGTAAGTACACACAGTCCCAGCCATAACAACAAAATTAGATTTAAAAAAAACAATGGTTTGCTGATTTTCGGTTCCTGGTTTCGGCCAACAACTTTCATTTCGGTGCATCTCTATTTAAAACATATTAAACACATAGCAAATTGACTAAGTCTTAGCATGATAATATTTGATCATTTGCATAAAAACATTGGTTTAGCCCGATTATGGTGACTGTCCCTCTTCACTTGTGCAAACTTAGGTGCTTCCAAGCCTTTTGCGGTACTTTAGCATCCAGTGTGGCTCAGTGATTTTGGAGCTAAATCTATGCAATAACTCATGTCAGTCAGTCATTCACCCAGGTGTTGAGACATTTCAGTGATGGAGTGTGATACTGCTGCCAGCATGGCTAAAAATAGAATGACATTCATCACATACATTCGCTTCTCTATCGTTAACCTATTGGATACTGACCAATTTAGAGTTCACGTTTCACAGAAAACCACTCAACATGGGGAACAGGCTCTTCCTGGAAGCAGTGGAGTCACTAAACCATATGAAACAGCAATAATAACATCACTGCAGGATGTAGGCACCTCTTTAGCTAATTCAATTAGTCCAAACCATATTTCAGCAGCTACAGCAGAGTGATGAAAAGGCACTGAAGCATCTGAGTGAATTACCCACAGAGCATTATACTGGAGTGATTGAGCCTATTCCTCTTAAAGCTTCTGCTGAGGCTGTGTCACTTCTCCTTCATCAGCAGTTCAACTTCATTTACATAAACTGGGTCTAGAATACACCTTTTTGGTCATATCATGTATTTAAATCACCAGCTTTTGATGTTTTTGGCATACTGAACATAAATAACTTTACATGACCTCTTTCTCTCCGTCTGTCCCTCCTTCATAAACACAACGTATTCTACCATCTGTCACCTTCATCCCGGTTGAGGGATTTGAAACTGCTGAGTGCGGTCTAATCGTCAGTGCTCATCTCAGCGAGGTAGATGCCACATAATCAATCTGGCATTCACTGCACTCACACCTGTGGCTGGCGGCCTTCTGAATGCAGAGGAAGCACGAATATGGTGTAGAGAGAAAAGCAGATTTTATGTGTTAAACTAACCTTCTGTGAGGTAAGACCTTTTACATTCATCCCACGACAGCTGCAAAAAAAAGAGTGAGAGTCACAAGAGACAATATCTTTACATTTGAACAATCTTGACTTAAGGGGACTTCAATTTGCGGCACCAAACCAGTGTAAAATGACTGATACAGACAGAGCGGAGGATGGTCAGGACCTGGAGGCTCCAGTGGGAGAGGTGGACGAGGACTACCGAGCTTTGCTTCACTTCAGAGCTATCGGCGAAGGCCGACGTGCACTTCCCTGGGAGCAATGGACCTTCAGAGAGAAGACAAACTATTATATCGACCGCATCTTCCTTGGGCTACTTGTAATTTTTCTGCTCATGCTGTTGGGAGAGTTTGGCTATAAAATGTTGTATGTGACAAATGTGACAAAGATTAAAACTTCAATGGTTTTTGTGTTTAACTGGCTCTTCCCACAGGAGAGACAGGGGGAGCTTGCTGAACTGTAGTTTGATAATCCAATGTTCTGTGTGCAGGATGATGAATCAAGTGTATTTTCTATGTTTCAGGCACATATATAATACAAAAGAATCAATTTATAGCCACATTGTAACTGAAGATAAATGATGTATAAATAATGAATGGACTTTATTTTTGATGTTGATGAAATGGAGATAAATAATGCAGCTAACTGAGTTATTCTTTGCAGCATAAGTGTGCTTCAGCAGGTGCACAATATGTCAATTTGGCACAACGATATGTTTACTTTGATATAAACGCTATTCAAGAGAAAATTATACATGAATTTGAGCTACTATGCGATAGCCTCAGTTGTCAATGTGTTTTCATTATTTGGTATTTAATTGCTACACAGACATATAGTACATTTTTGTAGTATTTACTGTTTATATGACAGTCCATCAGTGACATGTTGACCTCATCCTGACACTTCTTGATTAAAATTGTTTGAAAGCATTTGCACCCTTTCAAATCCCTTTTTCTGTCTGTATTAGAAAATAATTTATCCTCATCAATCACAAGTGATATCATGTTTTTTAAGACAAATATCAATTTGGTAATTTTTTTTAAATGTGGAAAAAGGTGCATCACAATTTGTTATTCACATTGAAGATATTCAGAGTGCAATAGTCAAAAAGTGGAAACACTGGCTGACGCAACATCTCTCTCTTCATTTCAAAAAGAAAACATGTGCCATGAATATAGTGATAAAACAAATAGTTTATTTTTAAACTGTTCCTTTAAGACCCTAAATTTCTTCGTATGAGGCCACACTCAGAACAATAATGAAAAACAACAAGGTGATATTAAATACAAAATTTGCACACTGTACGATCTTTTGAAGGTATGTTGTAGGTTTAAAAATATAATGTATAATGTGCTGCTGGGGCTGCTGGAGCTGGGGCTGCACCTGCTGCTGGTATGATTATAAACCCTTTCATTCTTCATGTAAATTGCATGATATTTTACATTTCTGAAGGCATGCTTTGAAATATTGTTACTGCATTTCAATAGACTAGTGAATGTGTAATTGTTTGGTTGTCCTATTATTTCACATCTTCTTATTTGCCCTTATAAGATTAATCACATTTGGTCTTATCCAGTTTTTTTGAGGCATTTGTGTCACAGTCAGCATCTCAGCATCATTTTCAAGCTTATTTTAAAACATATTTTTTAGCATTTAGATTATATTGATTTTTTATTTAGGTACAATATTTATATTTTGTCATCTTCTGTCAGAAAAATAAACTAAACTGCATTTATGCTTCATGTATTTGACCATATTTCACATAGTCTTATTATTTGCCCTATTACGATTGATCACATTCAGATTTATCCAGTTTTTTGAGGAGTAAATCGAACTAAAACAAACCTGACACGTGTAATAGATCTAGGGTGTTATCTTTATTAGATCCCATTAATGTTTATACATCATCTTTCTTCCCTCTCTATTCAGTTTTTTATATATATTTTATATGTATAATATATATTTTATAAATATATATTTGTTTATATATTTTAGACCAGTTACAATAATGAGTATTAACCTTTCCATGATAAAAATAATAAATAGTTTTCCAGAATAACTGTTAAACTTACCATCATGATTATGAATCATCATCATCATCAGTTATGGAAAACAAAGCAGCGCGTGATATCATGACGTATGTATCTGTCATCCGAACGGACCAATGAAATCGACGCATTCTTTTCTTGTAGCTCTTCAGCGAACCCCCTTCCTTCTCCTGGATTTCCTGGCGTGACCGACGTTTCGTGTCTCTTTAGACTTAAAAGTAAGTCACGTAAATTGTAACCATAAAATCCGGATGTTTATTTAAACGTCTTAGTATGATGACACTTTAACCTGTCATGTGCTGATCGGCCATTTTAATGTGCGGTAAATGTGACGCAGCTGAGGTAAAGTGTGTGTAGAAATGGAGGACAAGCGGCCAAACATCGGCCGCCATGTTCTATATGTGAGCTGTGCACCACGTGTGTCACTGTTATTACGGTGGACTAACGTGAATAATAATAATATCATACACTAGAATACGCTTCCGTTCACTCCTGTACTTAGTCCGTGTGTGACTGGAGTTTAAAACCGTCCTTGTATATAGACAGCAAAGCTAACGTTAGCTAAGATAAGTCTCCTCAAGCAGGGCTAGTTTGACCCACTTTAACGCTATAATGCTATTAAAGTGCTGTTATTATGCTCGTTTGTGCTAATATTACGCCACATTGCTGAGAAATGGTGTTTGAGATCTTCTGAATAAGATTATCTGAATAATAAGAAGTGACAGCCACCTAGTGGAGACTAAGCGCCATAGCAGTCTAATTCCAATGTCCATAATCATTATGGTCTCTCATCAATCTCATCTCAGTAGCGCATGATTTAAGGACTCTTCAATGAATCATTTTGTCAACGAATTGAGCAAATGCTTAATCAGTTTAACATCACAACACATAGCATCACAAATATTAGTAGTCGTTCGTTCTAAAGTCACTTAGTTGACTCATCTATCAAAATCAAGGAAATTGGTTCTCTTTTTTGATTATTGCATATTTTTTCACAATTACCAATTTGATCAATTCTGTCAGAAATTGTTGACTAACACCAATCCCTCATTACCAGAGCCCAAATATTATATTCATTTCAATTAATTCCAATGTACAGTAAATAATAATAATAACATTAAAAATAATACATTAAAATGGATATCAATATTACAAATATAATAATATAATAGTGGGAAAATCCTCACAGGATTAATGATGGTTTGAAAAGGCCCACATCCAGTGTACTAGTCCTGGTCCCAAGCCTGGATAAAATGGGTTCTGCGTCAGGGAGGGCATATGGCATAAAAATCCCTGCCAGACCAAACATACAGATATTTTTGTAGAAGCCAAATGAAAACAAAGGAAAAGACAAGAAAGCTGTGTGGTCAGTGAGTGGCAACCAGTTTCTCCAAGTTGATGAGCCACGGCTTTCAAGTAATATATCAGGACATGATGAAAATTATCTTAACATAATGTTCACCTGCTATTTTGTCTGATTATTATTTTTTTGTCTTTAGAATGCGTTACGTGGCCGCTTACCTCCTGGCTGTCCTTGGTGGAAACACCAGCCCCTCTGCTAAAGACATCAAGTCCATCTTGGGCAGTGTGGGAATAGAGGCCGATGATGAACGCTTGAAAAAGGTTTGCCATTTAGCAACGACTTAAAGTTTGATGTGGGAGAAGTTCCTGGTATGAATCCTTACATATTTCTCTGCAGATCATCAATGAACTGAATGGGAAAGACATCAATGAAGTCATGAACTCAGGTAAAGGTCCCTGAATCAACTTGGATAAAGATTTCAAATTGTCAATAAAGTTGTATAGTAATGGATTTCTCTCTCTCTTTTTTTTCCTCCACAGGCCTCTCCAAGTTAACCTCTGTACCAGCAGGTGGTGCTGTGGCGGCTCCTGCCGCTGCTGCTGGAGCCGCTGGAGCTGGGGCGGCACCTGCTGCTGGTATGACTATAAACACTTTCATTCTTAATGTAAATTGTATGATAGATATTTGCCCTGATAAGATTTATCACATTCAGTCTTATCCAGTTTTTTTTAGGCATTTGTGTCACAGTCAGTGTCTCAGCAGCATTTTCAAGCTTATTTTAAAACTGACACTTTTAGCATTTAGATTATGTTGATTTTCTTCAGTAAAATATTTATATTTTGTCATCTTCTGTCAGAAAAATGAACTAAACTGCATTTATGCTTCATGTATTTCATCGCCCTGTTGGATATTGATGTAGTTTGTGTTGGTGTTATATTCAATTGTCATATCTTGAAATATTGTTTCTGAAATGTTACATGCTTTTGTTTTAAATAATTTTTTTCTGTTTCCAGCGGAAGAGAAAAAGGAAGAGAAGAAAGAGGAATCAGAAGAGTCGGATGAAGATATGGGTTTTGGACTCTTTGATTAATCTGCATTCTCTGTGACTAAAAAGCAATAAAAATGTAAAATGTTTACACAAATCACAAGGCTCTTTTTGTCATTTAATACGTCTTGCAAATAATAACTGCACACTATTAATAACAGTGGACACTAGTTGTGGTCAGTGGGCCCTGCTGTTGTCCAGATTACAGATCCTCTGTATTGACACAGGTTTTTAAGATGATTCACACATAAAGACGGTTCCACTGCAACATAGATCTTTTCCCAGTTTTTGTGTTTACAAGTTTACATGTCCTCCAAAGACTTGAGAATTGACCTGTTATTTTGAGTGGTAGATCTACCAACCTGTGGAAAAACACAGTTTAACAACTAAAGGTGAAGATGATGATTCAGTGGCCACAACTTATTTCTCACAATAAAAGAATTAACTTGCACAACAGTGCCATCAGAATTGTTATCTCTGCTACGAGCCAATTTCCTTGTGAAAAAGGTGTGTTACAGCAGTAAGGTTTCTAGGAGATGTCGTCAATTATAAAACAATCATTTCATTGACTGGTTTTGATTTCACAACAGCACATTTAGTCATGGACCATGTCAGCGTTAGGTAGTTCAGACTTAAATTGTTACACTTTCTCAAAGGTTATCTTTGTTTTAGACTGCAACTTTACAAAGAAGAAAGGAAATACAATATTTCTCCAAAAATGATTAATTAAGAGACGTACATTGGGTTTAATTAACAACAGAAATAAACAGCGCAACCTCAATGTGACACTAGGACAGTTGTGTACAGAGTGGTGTTTTCATTTTTTCTTTGCTTGCCTCTGTCTCCCTTGTCTCTCTCTCTGGTGAATTTGTTGCATAGCACTGAGCTGCACAAACCCCCCCATGTGAACCCATTAATTGTGACAAGATGTATGAGGTCTCCAGCCTCCAGGAAAACTTGTTCCACAGGTGAGTGACACACGCTGTCACATTTCACCTCACAATCACCTGTCAGCCTCTGTGCTGAGAGTTGACTGTACATGCTGTTAACATTTAATATTTACATTTTACATTACATTACATGTCATTTGTCAGACGCTTTTATCCAAAGCGACTTACGATCAGTGCATTTAAACATTTGGGTAAGTAAGTATTTAGATATCACACCGTGCGTCTGGTTGAGGCAATTAAAGCCTTGAAGCGTTAGTTTCAGTCTTCATTGTTGCAGGAATGTACTTTTGGAAAGTAAATACTCATGTACTGGCAGGCTGTTCTCTCTGGAGGTGTGTCAGAATGAAGATGTTATATAAGGAGCTGTGTGGGGTTTTTCTTTCAAGTAGGTCAACTCAAGGCAGCTTCAGAGCAGTAAGTCTTTTGTTGGGTGAGGACAAAAATGTTGTTTCTGTCAACGGACTTTGGTAAAAAGGTTTACAAGAGCAAGATCATGTGGTGAACATATTGTTAAGATAACGTGCGCTAAATAAAAGTGTGGGCTATGACCATGGGTATGCCGATCCGGTGGGGTGGTTCACTAAGATTTATATTTGTTTAATATAAAAGTTAGTTTAAAAGTAGAAAATGTAGCAGTTTACTGCCAAGGATAAAGTCTGACAACATATAATTCCAATTTCTCTTATCACCTATTGAAGAGGTTTGGATGTCAAAAACAGCACGACTTGTAATAAAAAGATGTATAACTCGCGTGTATAACTCTTTGCCCAAAACACAGGCCCACAACTTGTTTGTCACAACTCACTCCATTCCATTTTTACCAGGAAGAGCAAAGTTGTCAAAGAATAACGTTTTGATAGTGACACATTGTTTCATAATGCCAGAAAATTAAAGTTGCGTTAAATCTTGTATTTATTAAAGGTGTCATATGAATGCCAGCACTCACATTTTATATTTTAGTTTCCATTTTAATAAATACATTTAAGAAAAAAACATATTGCACAGATTTGTCTAGCTTATATACATCACAGAATTTTCTTTTAAAAATGAACATACAGAAGGTATCTCATTTAATGTTGGATTAGAAGCATCACATATTTGGCGTCTTTAGTAAAAATTAGCTTTAGTGAATCAGAGCAACTGAGGCATGTGTTGACTCGACCAATGCTGTTCCGCTGCTCTTTCACGAAGCACTGCGTAACCTGCGTGTTGGAACATCATTTAAGCTTAAGAAGTAAGACGAATGCTTGTTTGACTTTGTACACGTCAGACAGCTCTTCCTTTCTTACAAAGATATTTGCAGACGGAACTGAGGCTCGTTGCAACACCACCCATAGCCACATCTGTGGAAGAAGCCGAGGGGGTGGTGACATTCTTGCATCATCTCCGTAGAATCATGGATGATCTGTGCATGCCTGCAAGAGAGAACAAGAGTTTCAAGCCAAACCTCTTTTCATATTTATGTGTGCTTTACATATTGTATAACAAACAAATAGACAAAAATCACAATAGCCGGCGACAATTTGAAAAATGCAACTGCTACATTCCATTCCCTCCTGTGGGCCCTCTAATCAAAGCGCCTGTCTGGAGTAGAAGTGTAAATGTCGGCTGCTCTTCTGTTGTCTTTTTTCTGTGACTTCAATAATTCAAAGAGCAAACGTTTCTCCGAATGTTCAGCGTCTCCTTACACCTGATCCCTACCTGTTCATATTTGAATCGATCCTGCAGATAGTGGTTCCCCAGGCTTGTAATGTGACCTATGTTCTGTCTGGAGAGAGACGCCACCCTTGCAGTAAAGTCGAGTGTGAAGGCCAGCTTGACCAGCTCAGGCGCTGTTGGCAGGACAGTGGGAGGATTGTGTGTGGGCGACACTTCTTCCTCGAGATAAGCGTCCGCCAGTTTCTGGAAGGAGGAATACGTCATTCCCTGGAAGAAGTTGCTCAGAGTGGGATTATCCTTCAGCTGGAGGAGGTAAGAAAAAAGATAGCCATCAGTAACTCCAATATACTTAGACCTATAAAGTTTTAGTGCTCATAAACCTGTTGTGTTTAGGAAAACAATTCACCATACAATATCACATGGTGAAATGAAAACCAGCTCAGGTCAGTTACAATGTTTTTGGTTGTTGATTAAGTAATCTGCTGATTTTTATTGACACAATTAACAGGTTGTTTATTAGATATCTGGAAATTGATCACAGTTTATTAAAGCTATAGACGCGTACTTATTTTTCCTAATTACACATCAAATGAGTTCACAGTCAAGGAAGCTCTTGCATTAAACCATGGCATGTTACAGTGTTGTCACTTGATGTGTACAATAATCACTGTAGACCAACATACATACAATTATATACCATAAAACAATAGTGTGAACAGACATCATTGTCGTGAAGTCACATGTTATGCCATGTGTTGCATAGCAGCACTCACACGCCCCCTTTTGACATTTTCACCACTGAGAATCACTTCAGTGAACGGTGTCTCTGGGGAATGTCAGGGTGGTTTTACAGAACAGAAAGTTTTAACTTCTAACTAACTTGAAGGATGGTTGTATAAAATAATTTACTAATAGCAAGAGTTTGATGATGTACAACTGCACATAAAAAGGCTGGCTTCACCCTTTACTTAACCTTTTCTGCTTTATTTATGTGCATTAATTCATGAACTATAAAGACATGACGACAGTCCCAGCTGTCAATCATAATATTTCACCTTGGGTTTTTTTAAGCAAAAAATAACAAATCCAAATAAAGTTTGAACATGAAGTACACCAGGGCTGAGGCTTGTGATACGTGCCGCCAACAGGGCTTTAGCTTTCAGGAGCTGTCGTGGTGTCTGTCTTTATAAAGAGTCCATGAAGTAAACGATCTTAAAAGTACTACACACACACTTAAACTGTAAGTTATTAAACTCTTATAGCCAAAGCAGTGATGAGTACTGACCTTATTATCTATGGCGTCACCTTCCACCTTTGTCAGAGCGATAATCCTGTTGATTACATCCTCTGAGACAAAAGGAAAAGGAAATCATCATTGACACTATAATCTGTATGTTAATAAGGATGCAGGTATTAAACATGAGTGGATTAATATCTCACCCCAACCCTCAGAATGAAGGAAGGAGAAACACTGCATTTGTTTCATTTTCAACATCTTTGCTGCCAATGATTTCTCCTTTTCTCTGTTGATGTTGGTTTACCGAGCGTAAAGAGAAACGTTTTCTCACCGTCTGAAAGACTTTGCTCTTCCTCTTTTTCTTTGACCTCGTGGACAATTTTCTCCATTTCCTCCGACACCTTCTCATAGTAAGAGTATGTCGGTTCGACACTAACGACAGCTGCAAAGCAACGTTCAGTTATATTGTTAGCTGTACCAAGACTGAAAACATCACACTGCTTATAGACACATAATTCATGCTGAATCCCCAAATTTACCTTCAAATTCACCAATGTCAGCAGGGATGATGCGACTGTCTCTTTTAATCAGAGACAGTCGCTTTTTGGAGAACCTTCTTTTTAAGGACTTTCTTCTTGTGCTCTTATGTGAGGTGACAGAAGCTGTCGGCAGGCAGGTGGGAGTAGCATCAGACACCACCTCTGATGACATTGATACCTTGGAAGTCGCTGTCGGTTTATTGTCCGCCTCCTCATCTTTGTCCTCAGCACTCTTCCGAGAGAAGAAGCCTATTATGCTTTTCCAAAATGAGGGTTTCTTGTCCTTGTGCCTTTTGGTCTCCTTCTCCGATTCTTCGGGACATAGTTCAAGTGTATTTGTCTGAGGTTCGACGGCAGAGAATGGACCAAGCTCGCTGTCAGTTAACCCCTCAAAGTGAAGCGAGGGGTCACTGGAATGTCGTCTCTGCTTTTTTGTCACCCACTTTTGTTTACTCTCATCTCTCTTGTGTCCCAGTGTCCCATCGTTTACGCTGAGGCTGCGCTTGACGTAAACCTCCAGGAGACGGATTGTGTCCTTATGAGGCACCAGAATCAACTGGCCATTACTGAGCTTTTGTTTTTCCATCTGCAGTTCCATGGCAAGATGACTATGGGAGATGGAGCAAATACAATAGGTTTAAATAAATTAATAGATTTTCATGAAACTGCTGGCATTTTCAGTCACATCTTCAAAACTCTCTTACAATGAATGTGTCAGATAATGGCTTCTCATATATAAATATTATGGGAATAAAAAAAACAACAAAAAACTAATAGTGGAAGTGGAAGAAAACAGTGGTGGAAGAAAGTTGTGTTTAAAAGAATGGAACTATAACAAACATTCACTTTTCATTAATTAGCTGTACACATTCACCACACCTGTCCAAATATTATGGTGGCAATTTGAGCTTGCTTGTTTGCCTCACTAACAGTATCACACACACAAAGATATTCAAATTAATTCAGAAGCTGGATGTGGGGACGTATTTGCATGTGCACATAGGTGTATTTTGGTATTGGTATACTTTTTACTTTTTGGTTTTAATAACACTGACACTGACTACACTGCGAGTGTTTATGAGCTCCATGCATCTCACCCGTGGTCACTGATATTGCTTTGTTTCATTTAGGAAGCAACAATAATAATAATAAGAAGAAGAAGCAGCAAAGTCTCTCTCAGACTTGGTATTATGTACACCTTACAAAAACACATGTTTTGTGACAGAATCACATACTTTTAAGTTATTTTTTTAAAGCTAAAATAATATTTAAGACATGAACCATGCTTGCATATTGATACAATTCAACAAAATGTGTTTAATTTAGGCTCACAGTCTACTATCAAGTTTAAAAATTCTATTGTAATTCGAGTTCATTCTTTATTTTATTTTATTGTAGATGATCTTATATTAGCTTTAAATGTCACACAAAGGCAAACAGTAGTTGATTATTCCACTAAACATCTTCAGTAGTGAAGTGTACTCACCAGCAGCAGTTCTTGAATTCATGTGAGTCTCAGCCGTTTGAACTTCTGTTTTTCTCTCTCATGAAGGAAAGACTTTCCAGAGTGCGCATACCTGCTCAACTACCATGTTTGGACACGTTGTCATCGCCTCCTCCTCCTCTTCCTCCTCCTCCTCCTCCCCCGGCCTCACCTGTGCAGTCGTCGTCACTTCAGGAGAGTGGGTGGAAACACTTTACCTTGTCTTCTTCCCGCACACGTCAGGTTTGGTTTGCGCCTGTTTACGGTTTCACCCTCGGTCTCTAGTTCCTGCTTTGAAGGCACAGGAAGAGATTCAGTTTACTTTTCTTTTCCTGGTGTGACTTTTAAGATATGACGTCACAAGGCGCAAAATACAGTAACAAACGTAGAAAGATAGATAGATAGATTTTTCATAGAGTCTATGTATCATTTTTTTATATACTTCATGTTATTTATAAATACAAAAATGTGATTATTATTAATTTGACATTAATAATAATCAGAGTTGTGTATAATTATTATTTCATAAACAGTTTTGTCTTGAATTTAGAAAAGTTTACTAAACCTCAGGAAGCTACATATCAAAAGTGAATGGTTGATTTCTAAGTGAAGATGAGGCACAGCAGGAATAGATGCTCTTCCTCACGAGAACCTTATTATTCCGGCATCTTATCAGTAGTTTCTTACGAAGCAAAGAGCAACCAATAACCCATATCAGTTCATAAATGTGTTCTCCTCAATTACTGTAAATCATTGACCACATATACATGGCAGTGACTTCAGCTTCAGTTTCACCAGGTTTTGAAATCACTGCTTTAGTAGTTTTCAGACATGTATGAGCTCATGATACAATGTTGGTGTGAAGTGGTGTCAAATATTTTACCTGAAGAGATTGAAACGAAAATATAACTTTTTTTCCTTTTTCTTTTTCTTTCATTTCAGCACATGTCCCTATCAACAGGTGATGTTTTTTATAAGTGTGTGACTATACGTGAGTCATGTCTAATCTGACCTGTTTACCAGAAACATGAAACCTCTGTAACCAAGAGTTTAAAGAGCACCTTTGTCACGTAACTGTGGCAGCAGCAAACAGCATTTGGTCATTGTCAGCCTCCAGTGACCGCCTGACTTTTATCCCTCTATGTCATCAAACAATACAAGACTATATTGACTGGTGTGTCACCAAATGTTGATGTTAACGTTGCAATGGAAACTTCTTTCTGTTAGAGTTCTGTTACATTTTACATTACAGTTTAGTATTAACATGGTAATAATTGCAAAATATGAATTACTATGGCAATATATCTTCTTATTTTCAAAGTAGAAAGACTTATTGGGGACCGGGATCATATTACGTAATTAATAAGGAACAATAATGTTAAAAAAAAAAGCATTAATTCAGTCATGTTTAATGCAGGCTGCAGCTATAATAAACAGAGTTACTTTCTGAACAGTTTACTGCTGGAATACAGTCCCTGGTATAATGGTACGTTTTCCTTAAGGACACTAGAAGTGAAAACTGTTTTTTAACCCCTTTTAAATATGTAAACATAATAGAAAGTCAAATATTTGCATTATCTTGAGGGGAATGCTCTCTCACACAACATGTGAGCAAACACATTTACACAAATTAGATAAAACATTAACATTCCACCGGTTTACTTATGTGTAGTATCACAGTAAAGCCACAAGATGTCACTCCTAACACTCAAACTCAGTTGGGCTACATTTTCAAACCAAGACATTCAGCTGGGCCAGACAGTGAGCAGCAGCTGATGACAACATTGAAACCAGAAGAAATGTTAATAAATATTGAAAACATTTTTGAAAAATGCACATCAAAAAGTGCATTAAAAAAATCCCTGAACAGAATCTCAGGTCAAAGCAATGATGTTTTCTACTTTGAAAGAAAATCTTTTTTTGGTCATAAGTGTCCTTCATACATCTCAAAGTGCATTAAAATAAAAAAAGTACACAGCATTAGCAACAACCTTTGTTTTTGTTTGAAATAAAATGTCATATGTGACCCAGACATGCATTTAACACCTGCAGTATCTTCAAATCCCACCAGGGGGCTGCAGTCAACACTTTGGGAATCAAGGGCGAAATGAATCCAGTATCTCATGAAATGAGATAATTACATTTTTTAGTCATTTCTTTTTTTTAAAAAAATTGAAATCTCAGTTACATTTATTTATAACAGCTAAATATCAACAAAATAATATGATGCATTGTTCTAGATCAAACCACAACTTCAGCAGCAACATGATGATAATCAGATTATATAATCTAAAGTTACACCTTCCTTTTTGATACTTTCGAAACACGTTTTGAATATTTTACTATGTAAATGATCAGAAGACTTCCTTCATCACTGTGTTGATGTTTGAAGGTGATTTTTATCGCTCTGCCTTTACAGGAAGTGAACACGATCAGACAAAAAGACAGAAAGATTGTATATAAAAATATATGAATACATGTAAAGTCTACAGAATAAATCATAGACCACCAGATACAGATGCGGGTTTGATCAGATTTCCAGCTTTGCCACTATCTAATAGATTTAGATAATCATCTCTTAAAATGTTTTCCAGGTGTGTCTCTGTGTTGGATGACAGCTACATAATCCATATTCTGTATTTATAGAAGCATCACTTCCTTTTGTATGTAACTGTGTGAAAAATTGGTGGCTGTCCTGGATCTGACAGGCAGCCTGTGTTCAGTGAACGCAACGTGTCGTCTGCCGTCTGATCCCAGGTGATACTTCAGGTCACCTTCTTCATTTTTTATGGGTGCTAAGCAGGACAAATGTGAGACTCACGTTTCGTCCCACAAGGTCTGGTCATTGACCTCCATGGCTGACACGCTGCAGTAAAGCAGTCACTATGCAGTTACCTGTCGTAAATCTTTATCTCCCTGAATCATTTGTTGCCCTCTCACGTCTCACGACTCAACTCTTAAAAATGATAGATGGGGAATAAAAGCATCCCCGTGCAGAGCTGAACTGACCAAATGCAGCACATAATGGAGAATACAAAGGAGATACAATACATCATATGTGCTGCATTGATTTATGTGACGCAAACGGTAACGGATCTTATTGAGAGCTCGTCCTCACCAACATTTCTTTAAGCTGCTTTCAATTATTAAAGTAGACCAAAATAATGTCATTTAAAACAATTGGACAAATTCCTTCTGCTACAGACCTGGCCTTTCTCACATAAACTTAGTGTCTGTAAGTGTGAAAATAGCAGTGGTCATATCCAGGCCTCTTAAAGTGCAATCGGCTCTCAGGATCCACACAATCAGTCAATCATGCACACCTGCAACCCGTCCTACACCCACTCACACATGCTGTGTGAAATAAGGAAAAACAAAATGAACCTGGCGTCATAACAGCAGTCTATAAAAGAGGCGGAGAATGTATGAAAGGAGAACACAGATTACGGAAAATGTTTTGAAATATTAGCTTCACTTATTACAATGGTACCACCAGGATATTTACCATTTCATTTTTTATTATGTGGGCCACAATCTCTGTTGACGTTTTGGTTTAGTGGTGGAGAAGAAAAACAAGGGTCTGCAATGGAGATTCCTTCCAATGCTGTTGTGACTCTGCTGCTGCTGCTACTTGGTTCAGACACTGACATGGAACAACTAATCAAACAGGTTCAATATTTGTCCAAACAAAAACAGATGGTTGGAGAGTTATAAATGAATTTTTAATAATACACTAAAGTGAAAAAAAAATATGAAGGGACAACTTGTGTAGACATCCTTGACCAATGCATAATATCAGTGCACGGCTTAAGTAAAATCAATATGCTGAATATGCAATATTGCGTCCCTCTACCTGCGATGCTTCAAACAGCAAGGTCACTGCAGTGAGAAGAGCCACCCTGGTGTCACTCTGTGAGCTTAATTCGTGCTGCATGGAGGAGAGTTACGGTAACTGCAGAAACCGAAGACTTTGGAAGGATTCAGTACGAACACGAACTGCTCGGCTCTAAATGACTTTGCCCTCTGGAGGGCGTGGACTACGGCACACAGGCTGCTGTCTGCACAGCTCTGAAATTGGCTCATAACATGTCTGCTGACAAAAGAGTAACCCAATCCACTGGTGCGAGTCTCACCGACTAAGCTCTCGTGTTGGATGCGTCCGTTGGTTTCCTTAAACGCAGTGGGACACAGTTTGTCACAGAGTAATGGGGGGAATAAGGTAATATTGTTAGTTATTGTCATGGATTACTGGTGTGACTGTCACAGTCTCATACATACATTCACATAGAGCCTTTTTTTGGGGGCAGAAACAAGAAAGTAGGTGTCATTTACAGTACTTAGGTAGTTTTACAGACATTGAAAGATAACATGACATCTGGAAAAACAGTTATCGTATAAACTGTCAGGGGTTATTCACTATTTAAATTTTCGTTTGTTCATGTCTTGGTTTTGTGCATTGTCCTTCTCAGAGGAACAAGGAAACACTTTGCTTGTTGCTGAAAGCTTAAAATATGAAGCCCCTGAAGCGTGTTTGTTTGTAAATGAAACCGGGTTCTATTTACTACTTTTATTAATACATAATTTTACTCCAATTATTAATTCAACCATAAACACAGAGCGACAACACAAAATAATGAGTATATCTTCATATGAGACCACTGTAATATTACACGTATGTGGAAGTGACCTGCCGTTTAAAGTATCGATAGATAGTTTCGAGTGTTTCCACGACATTGTGGTCCATTCACAAGGTCTATACAACTAAACCATTACGGCCAGAATCGATCGTACATGAAAAAAAGAGCAGAGGAAACGGTAGTTCACCATTCTACAAATGGAACACACGGTGAATTATAGATGACAGACTCACATTGGCGTTGACCTTGCGGAGCCACCTGTCTGTTAAATGCCAAATGTTGTCAAGCTCTGTCTTTGGGATATCACACAAGGATCAGTGATCATCAGGGCAGAAAGGTGACTCACTGACCTGCCCGTTAACTAGTGATTAGATTAACAGGCCTCAAAAGAGTCCAGTCAAACCACAGAACACACAAGCAATAGGTACACAAAATACAAGCTATAACACACTGCACACGTCCTTGATGTGACTGTGTGGGACAGGGAAGCAGCAAGTGAAACAGCCAGTTCGCCTTAGCCCTGAAAGATAATATCATAAATAATTTATTTGTTCTGCATATTTAATCAGGCGCTTTTGCTTTTGAAGCTATCACACACAAAGACATTGTTGAGCCCACAAGAGGTAGGCATTATTTAGAGTTGACGCGCTTGGCACAAAGCTTGTTTGTCGAGGGAGATGGAAGAACCAAGACATGATTCACGCATTGTTTTGATTTAAACATAGACAGCAGCGGAAAAAAAACAAAACATGCTGTAGAGGGCCTAGCTGAAGAATGAATCAACAGCATTCCATCTGTATGCTATAGTGAATATTTCCAAAGATGTATATACACACAGCCCTTTTCTTAGACTCAGTGTTTTCTTCACATATATTGAAGTGCAACAGAAGCTGTGCTATGATGTGGCAGATCAGCTGTCTGGGTTGAACATGAAAGAACAGCATTGTGCAGTTGTATTAACTGTTATGTTTCCTTTCAACAAACACTAAATGGTACAGGGTAACACTCAAGGAAACTAAACTAAAAAGAGCTTTTGAAAACAGAAACCCAGTTTCTAAAGTCTATCAAAGGTGACAGAAAGACCAACAAGAAAGGGGGACAGACCCAATCTCAAAGGCCGGCCACTAAACAACTTAAAACCCAGGTTTGTTTTTCATAAACACAAAAACCCACACAGAACTTCCCTCTGTGGTAACACAGACCCAAACTGGGAGAGGAGTCACAAACCTCTTTATATCAGGCAGGTTAATCACCCTCAGCTGTGTTTCTCTCACTGGTTCACTCAGCTCATCATCTCATCAGCCCCAGCTGTGGTCAACTAATCACAGGTGCAACCTACAGTTCTCCAAACAAAAGGAAATGCCTTTGAATGTTTTTAGTCATTCATTTCTAAATCCATCACATAACAGAAAGAAGTGTACTGATACTTTGCAGTTGGGCACGTGCAACATGTATTCTCTGTTGTCCCCATTTTATGTTTTTACCGTCTACAACACACTGAAGCTGCATAAAAACCCCATACAGCCTGCTTCAAAACACCTGAACTATGCCTTTTTACATTCCACATACCACATTTGTCCATATGCTACATTTCTTTGTGATAACTCTTCTATGGGAAATGTTAACATTTGTACAGTCTATACAAACTTTGCAGTTAACAGGTTAACAGGTTAGGTTGTAAACAGTTAAAGGTTGCAACTTCGGCAACCTTTAACCTCTGTGGTGTTCTTTACTTATTAATTCATTCATTTTGACCTTTAACTTTCTTCACTTTTGACTTTCTACTGCACGTCACACCATCACCTTGTAACTTTCCGGCAAATAAATAAAGGTAATCTGGCATAAACAAAAGTCAAACACACTCAAAATCCTCGGAGGGAAACATCACACAGTTAGAATACATGTTTAATGAAAGGCACTCTTTACAAGATAAATAAAACATAGCAAAATATGACACTGTCTACTGTACAATGTTGACACATACAGTAACAGTCCTCAAACATTAAGTGCTCGTTGACATATAAAGTGCTGTCACCTTATTGCATTTTGTTATTATTGCTGCTCTTTCCACAGGCGTTTTGTTGTCTGCATGTTATCATTATTGCATATTGAAGGATTATTAAAAAGACATTCAATGCCATTTCAATACAAGCTGCAATTATATGTCTAATAAACTCACATACAGTACATATTCACAATTGAAATGTGCCATGCATACAGTATATAGTACCAATTTATATTTCCTATTAAATGTTATTACCTGTTGTCATCACAAACTCAACGAGGTATTGGCTTTCCCTATCACGTGGACTACAGCTATCATCACATAATATTAAAATACTATCGCGTACATAGCTACAATAAATATATCAAACTTCAGTTACTGATAATAAGAGTTGAACCTTATTTTCGGCCATGCAATATAAATGAGAGAACAAAGGTAAATGGAGAAAAGCTCAACGGTTTCAAAGGTTCTCCGTTCTCTCAGGTGGTTTACAAACATTCGTCTCGTCTTGCATTTCCAATAAATGTTTTCCCTGACGACTGCTGATGGTGTAAAGCTTCAAAAGTGCTCGAGAGATATGTGTGGATAAATTCTCAGTGCATTATATTGATATGGTTTTTAAAGGGCAAATTCACATTATAATAACATGATAGACGATGGTGATTGCCTAAACAGCTAAATCCTCACAAGCTAGTGCAAAATGCCAATGAACAAAAGTGCATCCATAGACAGTAGTTAAAATGACCTGAATGCTCGTGCTATAATACAGCTGATGCCGAGCAGTTTCAACGATTGACTTCATATTCTGCAGACTACTGTATCTAGACATGCAAACGTGCCAACTGTTTATCACACAGCTATAGTTACGCTGTGTCAGATGAAGGGCCTGCACTGAGCTATAGATTTGCTGATGAGACACTGTGTGTGCTGATGTCCTTTTCTCTCTCTCCTCATACGGAACACGTTCACCTGTCCTTGAAAAATCGTTCAAAGTTATCTTTCACTTTTGCAGAATACAAAGAAGTGTAGACTAATATATGGATCTGTGATGTAACGCGAGCTCCGAGTACACGTCCAGCTTGCAATGGTTATAAAAAGATTTTGGAGTTCATTTCATTTGTGGAATGAATTTACAATGTTTTGCATAGCTTTGCTTCGTATGCCTGTGGACCTGAGCTGAGAACTGCTGACGACCGTTAGTTCAGAGCAACCACAATTGTGTAAGAACCCCCTTAAACGTTAGGATCCCTTATGTACAGCAGGTTACAATGACACCGCGGTTGAAACCTCCAAATTACGCCCAATGCTACTAGCTTGCTTTGATTAGATTCAGTGTAGTTCCTTGAATACCCCCAATTTCATGTGCTTTCATTTCCTCTAACTGTGCATTTTCAAGGTCAAATGTTTGTCTTTAGTTGTCAACGAGAGAGACAAGACTTTTTTTTTTCTTCAGACTGCACTGGATTTCAAATCATAGCTGTAGTAGTTGCTAAGTTGTATTAATTGCACTTTGACACATCCACAAATAGACAGACAACTTGTGTAAAGGCTGTCCCACCACCACACAGTGCCCATCAATACTGTAGTAATATGCATAAATGCTGCCATGTTTGGAGTACAAAATAGTGATTAACCGTATCTGACTCACGGACATGTTTCGTTTTTTCCTGCCGTGGACATAAATAAATAGCGACTCAGTCAGTGACCTCTATTCTTCTCGTTCTACCAGGTACCGTTACTTTTGTTCAGCGAAGGCGTGCTTCCGTACTTAGTTTTAGCAGCTGACATTTTCTGGGCAGCCTCTGCCGCTGCATCCATCACCTGCTTCTCCTCCTGCTCAGTCTCTCTGTGGTAAAAATAGTTGAAGTTGGATACGATGACAGGGACAGGCAAGGCAATGGTCAGGACACCAGCAATGGCACAGAGAGTGCCGACCATTTTGCCTCCCATGGTGATGGGGCACATGTCTCCGTATCCCACGGTGGTCATTGTCACCACAGCCCACCAGAAGCCATCAGGGATGCTGACAAACTGCGTCTGGGGCTCATCCACTTCTGCAAAGTAGATGGCACTTGAGAACAGGATGACTCCTATAAAAAGGAAGAAAATGAGCAGCCCCAGTTCCCTCATACTCGCTTTCAACGTCTGACCCAAGATCTGAAGGCCTTTTGAGTGTCGGGAGAGTTTGAAAATTCTGAAAACTCTCACAAGGCGGATGATTCTTAGCGTTGCTAACGACATGTTCTGACCTGCGTTCACGTCGTCATCGGGAGTTGTAGCCAGCTCTGTGCCCAGGGTTACAAAGTAGGGGATAATGGAGACAATGTCAATTATGTTCATAATGTTATTGAAGAAATCACTTTTGCTTGGGCAGACCACAAAGCGGACACCAACTTCAAAGCAAAACCAAATGATGCAAATGGTCTCCACAATAAAAAAGGGGTCCGTTACGTAAGACATGAAGTTTTTAGTGGCAGGACGAGACACAGAACCATTGATAGTTCGGGACGCACCCAGGAGAAAATCATTGTCCTCCCTGAACTCCGGAAGAGTCTCCAGGCAGAAGATAAAGATGGAAATGACAACGACCATTACAGAGACCAGAGCTACAGATTTGGCAGCACTGGAACTTTCTGGGTATTCAAACAAGAGCCAGAACTGTCGCTGGAGTTCATTGGTGGGCAACAGCACCTCGGGCTCTTTGATAAACCCTTCATCTTCACGGAACTGCTCCATTGCTTCATGACCCAACTCATAGAAAACTATTTCATTAGCAAAAACATCTAAGGGAACGTTGGCTGGTCTACGGATTCTTCCTCCAGACTGGTAGAAGTACAGAATCCCATCAAATGATGGACGATTTCTGTCAAAGAAGTATTCATTTCTCATTGGATCAAAATAATTTATTCGCTTCATGGGGTCACCAAGCACTGTCTCTGGAAACTTATTGAGTGTGCTGAGCTGTGTCTCAAACATCAGTCCTGAGATATTGATGACAACTTTCTCGTCTTTTCCTTCCAAGTATTGTCTTTCAAGCAAATCTTCATTGTCAAAACAATCCCTCGGCATCTTACTGAAGACACTGTCGCTTGGAGATTCACTGTTGATGAGGAGCTTCAGATTGGAGATCAGGCTGCTGCTGCTGGAGTTCGCTTTTGTCGTCAGCGTCGGGGGAGAGGTCGGTGACAGCCCCTCTTGACCAGACTGATACCCTCGCCGTCCTCTGTGTGGCGACTGGTGAGGAGAACTTGCATGGTGCGTTAACAGATTCTGATCAGGGGCTTCTGAGATGGGTGAGGTCGGGTACCCGGAGTCACTCGGATCACCCAGGTTGATGCCGACATCGTCCATGTTCTCAAAATTAACAAGAGGCACCTCCATTGCCCTGTCCTGTCACTACCCTCAGCTCCGTCTTTCAGCCAGGTTTGAGTTGAGGACGCAGCAGTGCCACACGGCAGATCCTGGCAGGACCTCTCTCCTCCTCCTCCTCATCCAGGCAGCTGTGTGCTACGTTTGCAATCAGCCCTGTGTCATCTGTAAAAAGGGGGGTGAGAGAAAAAGCAAACTAGTGTTATATATTGTTAAATGGTGCAATACAGTTTTGTTAGTAAGGGGATTCTGTCAAACCCTGTGTGCATCAGCAGAGAAGCTGCCATCGGATACTGTTTTTTTCTTCCCAAATCTCTTTCATGACCCAAACAAAAAAAAAAACAAACTCTGCAAGTTCGGCTGTGGAAGTGCTTACAGGGAGTATGGATATAATTATCGCTGACAATGAGCTTACAAATCCAAACATATATAATTTCCTCATTGAGCTGTGACAAATAAAAAAGTCATCAGGACTGAAGCACTCTTTTACGTCAGTCCTTTTGTACGTCACCTACTATTGACTCCGTTAATCCAGCTATGTGGTGTTCGAGATAGTCTGTCAGCATTACGTCTAAGTAGCTGTTTATCATTCCATTTGTCTGGTTTGGACAGGTAACCAAATCCTGACACGTGCGTTTAAGCTGCAACCTTTGTGTCCACTTGACACCGAGGGCCCTGCACACTCTGCCAAACTCATCTGGCTCCGTTTCCACTTGCATTGTAGCAGATACTGCAACAGTCCAGGATGTGGAACTGAGTCTTCTTATGTAAGGATACCATAAAAGGCTTATGTAAAATACAGGTGTATTGATTTTGCTGTTTTAACAAAGCGAGGTAAAAAAAACAAAAAAACAACTGAAGATGCAAAGGGCAGAAAAGTTGCATCACAGACACAGAAACGAACTAAATTAACTTTTCCTCCTCTCACATTGAGCTGACATTGAAAAAAAGGTTACCAGCCACGCCACCAAATACCAAATATATGAAATACACCAAATGTATGAAAATACACAGTGAACTAAAATATTGTAAAGTTTAAATCCAGCTGTGTGCTGATGTCCGCGCCACTTACCAGTGTCACCGGCACTGCAGAAGTTGTCGTGCCCGCTCTACTTTGCCTGGTAGCTCTGCTGCTCTGCTCCCCTTCTTCCCTTCACCCTCTCCCTCTTTCAGAGTCACAATCAAGAGAGGCTCTGGCTCTATTAAAGCTCCCATTGGGTAATCTGATAGCCATACGAAACTAGAGATGTCAGAGTTACCCACACATGCTCACAAACATACAAATGTGCTCACACACACAAAAAAGAGGCAATCCACACATGTACACATACATACACACACACATGCATCCCACTGTGTTTTGAAAGTGGGGGTCACTTGGCTTTGTTCTCCCTGCTCCCTCCTCCATCACGGGGATAAGTGAGGACTTTATCTGTAGAGCTCTCTGATAGGAGATTTACTTTGCAGGAGCCAATCACTGTTTGACGAAGCAAAGGGAGAGTTGGGACCCTGCAGATGAAGCATCCATATGCAGATCATCCAATCCACCCTCACTTTGGCGGATTATACGGTATTCTTACCTTGCGACCGCACTTGACATGGCTCTCAGTATCTGCAGCCCTGCACATCTCCCCAGGGGATTCAGCTTCCTCTTGTTTACAGCCTTAGCAACACATGCTGATGTGAGATGCAATTTCATCAGACAGCAGTATTCAATACAGGTCTATTGGTATTTAAATTGTCATGGGTGGTTTTCACTTCCAAACTGTTACAAACGTCTCCAGTCAAACATTGTGAGTTTCATTGTGATATTCCTGCCTGGTGGCCCAGATGCAGATCTATGGACATGTGCTAAAATTAAAAACAACTGTAGAATACATATGTCATTTATTTTGGGGGAACATTCCTCTAGAGGTGTCAGTTAATATGACTGCATTAAAAACAGCCACGATTTTTCTTCTTCTCTTTTTTTTTTTTTTTTTTTTAATTTCCCTTGCACCTGCCAGCCACTTCATTTTTGTCAGCTCAAAAATATAACAAGCCTAATTAAGAGGTTCAATTCAGATATTTTAAAGGTCTGTTGAATTCTCCCGAGGAGGGAAAACTTTAATCAAAGTTAATCATGTACTTTCTCAGAAGGGCGGCCAATTTGGCAACATGGCTTGAATATTGTGTTACCTGATAGATAACAAGTTGCCTGAAGTCAGAAATCATTCCCTCATCTCCCTCTCACTTGTCCTGCTGCAGCCATGAGTTGGCTGTCTGCTGGTCCCCTTATAACATTGCGGCACAAGCAGCACCACTGCAGGCAAGGTCACGTGACTCCAAGGTCACAGGAAACTGTTTTAAGGCTTCACAGTCCATATGCTTTGCTATACATCACCACACACCATCACATCGTGGAATCTCATTATGTGTGCTCACAGGAACATCAGGCACACGCGCGTCCATGAGTATAAACTTGACATAATGTGCACCTGAGATACACATTGAAAAGGATGAAAGGTCATGCATGTACAGCATAAGGATGTAAGGTCATGCATGTGCACCGACAGCCTCAATATGTAGAGGTCTCTGACTTGTGTCCTCCTGGACATGTCATCGAGAACTCAGTCAGCTGGGGCACAGCCTGTCATTTTAATAGGATTTGCTGCAGGCAAAGGAGGACAGGAAGACAGACAGTGAAGGGGATGACCACAGACTGCACCCAGATGTCACAGAGTAAGTAAATGACATGTTCCCCTGCAAAACGCTTTGTTTGCGTCAAAGTTGGAAATGGGAGGCAAAATGTTTGGGATTTAAACTACAGGGAGAGGTGGGATGCAGTTGCTGCAGAGTCACTCAGAGGGAGGATAACATCCCTCCCTCTGTCCTTCCGTTCAGCCCTCCATCCATCATCCTTCCCTGCATCCAGCATAGCCCTCACTCTCATGACACCGTCACCTTCCTTATTAACTGGCTGTGTTGACAAAGCAATTCCTCCCTCAGCAACAACTCATGGCTGAACTATGCTCATGCTGTGTTGGTACTAATACCCATTGGATACCCATAGGACTAAAATATGTGCTCATACCTGTAACACTGCAGGACACAGTTTTACTGACTTAAAAAGTCTGGATGTGTCACTTTTGCTTTGCGAACTCTAATTTTAGTAACATTTGTCCATTTGGCTCCAGAATATTTTGAACAATGTGCATTTATGCGCTCTGTTTAATTAGCTAACAGTTTTCAAAATAAAAATAATGTTGCCTATTGCATCACTGGATTTATTGCAGTTTATTTGCAGTTCTGTTTTGTCATTTTGACTCACATCATAATTAAAAATGTAAAGGGCATTTTAGTAATGTAGATGGCGGAGACAAAAACTTTGAGTGACTCATCTTGTGAACATGTAACTGTATCTCAACACCCCATACATATGCTCATTCATTAAGGGTGACAGAATTTCAAAGTGCATGTCAGGTAGCAATATCACTATTCCAGCCTAGTAATCTTATAGCTGTTGTAAAGTTAGCTGTTATTCCATTCTAGTAATCCTATATATTGCCGCAAAGGCTCTCCTCCCTTCGAATAACATACAAGGTTGGGGCAGGAGCATACAAGGGCATCAACAGCTACAGTACACACTGTAAAAAAACAACAACAACCCCACACAGCTCATAGTGGCATGTCCAGTGAAAATCCCACGGCATATCAATCATATGAATTTCATTGTTAGTGGATCTCAGTGGAACTGAGCGTCATACTTTCAGGGCTGCAGTCGTCAGGGTTTTCTTCTATGTTTTTGTCAGGTTATGATTGAGATGCATATTTCACAATAACTGCAGCAGGAGGGGGGGCTAAATATTGAATTCCTCACACTTGAATCATGCACTTCATTCACTGGGTGGAGCGAATGAAGTTGTGAGCATGTAGATGGCAAAAGATGACAAAGGAAGACTGTATCAGGTCTCATGACCTCCCTCAGCGCCGCACTCATTCCTCTGCTCGGGCCAGTCATCCAACCTACACTACATCACATCTCGGGCTGGGTATTGATTCAAAAACAAACAAACAAACAATAATATTGATATCTGGACCAATTTTAAGTCCATTCGAACAAAAAACAAATACATTACACATTAAAGTGAAATTATTTAGCTTCAGCGAATGAGAATTGTCTCTTTTCAATATTTGGAGATGAAGAAAAGAGGTTCTTCATCTCCACTGGATTTCCCTGGTTAAATAAATGTTAAATTAAAAAACACCATCATCATCATCATCAGTGTTCACAAGAATGATCATTTGTATTTATTGCTTTCATGGATCCTTCTTCTAGCTGAAAACAATTTACTGTGACCATATACATAGCTGCAATCGCACCATTTTAAACACATATTTGAGTTGAGTATGTATCTTGGATTAAGTATTCATTTTAAAATTATGAATGGGATTTTTTAACACAGTAAAAGATTTCAACAACACATCGTGTTCAACATGTTGATCTATTGTTGACTCTTCTTCACAAAATGTAGCCATTCTTTTACAATAACTATGGAATCCATACTCTCCTATCCATATCCATCCTATATTGTATGGGTGACTACATGACATGTTAAAGTTGTGGCCTTTTAGCAACAAAGCTGGTCAAAAGGAATATTAGGTTATTAAAACATACAGTATATACATATAAATACTCCATCCTAGCTTTGACCACTTGGGTTAAAGTGTCATGTGTGAGTGCATGCTTGCTTTCATTGTTTGGACGGAGGATTTGGTCTGTGGTTAATAAAGATGTTACACCACACTAAGGAGATTATGCGCCACTGTGGATAATCTCATAGATGAACAGTTCAAACTAAATTCTACAGACTTACAGTAATTGAAATGCTTGAATTATTTCCAGCCTCACTAAGCAAAAGACGACTTTGGCGTCAACAACATTAGATGTTACTCACAGTCGCAGAGATGGGTCCATGGCTGCAGGCGCTCCGAGTTCATCCAGAGCTTTCTGAGTTTCCTCCTCACGTTCATTAATGATTTCCTAAACAGCACGAGGACAAACGCACACACCTGTAATTGTGATGACAATTATCATGGCAGCACTTCTTTCATTAATCTGTAAATCAAAACCAAGCAGCCCTTAAATCAGTTTCATCTCGAGTATTTTTTATTCACATATATGTCCTATCACCTTTAACAATATTATCTTATTATTATTATTATTATTATTTACCTTGTTTTTCCAGTTGTGAACGGAGCTCGTCTTCACTCTCGCATCCTCTCAGATTAAGTGTGTGACCTGGTGATAGCCTCAAGTCTTAAGGAGCAGTTGAAAATCTGTCCAAAGTGTGAGGTTTTGGCAGCAGGCGGGGCAGTAAGGCTGGAGGATTTGGGTAAAAATATCTAGATGGGATTTTTCTGACATGCTGCAAGTGTGACTGATAAAAATACTAAGAGATTTTAAAACAAAATGGAGAATTGTCATCAAAATATTCTAATGCAAGGATGAGAAGTTAAAGGCGTGGGTAGTTTCAAATATTGTGAATTTAAATTGGAATAGAACATAGATCAAACAATCAAAACTAGAACAGTGCATTCTTTTGATTTGTGATTTTGGTTTAAAAATGAAGCATTGTTCAGGCCGACGGGACAGTTACAGTTTAAGCATGGCACAAAGCAAGACGGATGTTTTGATAAACAGCCCAGTTTTAATTCATCCCTGTTGTGCAGGGACCCAGTGATACAGCAACAGCAACGGCAACAGAATCTACCTGACCTTCACATCAGGACAGTAGATGACACATGAAACCTCACCTTTGTCTTACCTGAACTTTATTCTTTCCCTGTTTCTGTCTGTCAGTGTAACATGCCAGAATCTAAAGTACACTCTTGTTCGTGCAGCGCGAGGCTCATTTTTCCTGCTGCTAGTGAAGTCCCGAAGCCGTCCATCTCCCTGCCAGGTGATTCAAACGGTCTGTCTATCATATTTCACACTCATGTGTAGGATTCACTTTATCACACGGCAGTTTTTGTCTCTGTGTTGACCTCTCTTCTCTGTCTCTCTTTTCACTGGTGAATGTTAGTCGGTAGGTTAATAAAAAGGACAAAGAGTTGTATGACAATTCAAGCTGACACAGCTTCCTCCTGCTGTTATACCGCAGATCATTAATTTCATGCAACCGGATGACACTCAGGCACTTAGATCGATATATCCCTGACAAAAGACTCGTTTTAGATGTAAAGATGCTTTCAGTGGAACTATTTCTTCTCTTTCCCATATGCACATTGTACAAATCCATAATTGAAAGTCGTATTCACTGTGTTTCTGCACTGGAAAAAAAAACTGCATTGAATCATGTGATAAAAATGTGATAAGATAAACTTAAGAAAGAGAAACACATCAGTGTACCTGTGCAAGGATCACTGAGATATAGAAGGAAAAGAAACATATTTAACACATTTACAAAGAAACAGCATGCGAATGAAACGTGTATCATTCATGTCCAACGACTGTGTTTTTTGCATTAATGGTGATTGTTGGTTCACCATCATTGACGGTTTTCAGATTTCCTTTGTGTTTCACTGCAATAACACACAAGCAATTCCATTTGTTTTTAATGTAATTTGGGCCACTGTTGTCATAAACCACACCGCTACATACTCGACATCCTCACAACATCACTTCTTACTATAACTGCAGCACAGCTTATTTTAAAGGCCTCGGAACACTCACAGGCTATTTTTAGTCAGGCAAGCTGCTTCGTCTAGCACATATTAGGCCTTATCACTAATGTGCAGCTATAAAACCTGCACAATACCCATCATGCATTTCCTGCTGTTCAGAGTACAACATTTCTTCACCGGCTTATAAAACATTTCTACTCTAAACCCTTGTGTTGAATCACCATAACGTCTCTAGTTGCCCTGTGCAGCGTCAGTGTATTCGTATATGTGCCGGAATTAGACACCGCGTGTCTCAGAGGTGCTAGAAAAGCCCCAGGTCGCTGCCATGTTACTCTGGGCAGGTAGACAGCTATTCAACCTGCAGCACAGGTATCTTCTTATACACTGGGGCATTGTTGGTTATTGTTGCCATGGTGTGGCTGCATGGGTCACTGCTTTGGGACAACACAACTGCTATAAATCTTTAAGGTCGTACAAGTGATGACATGAGTTCTAACACACACCAGTATGAATGAGTTAAAAAAAAACAACTGAGATAATCTTATGTAATTTATGAGAGATGTCCTCACATGTCTTATATAGATTAATCAACATAGTTCATGCTGTGTTTGAAATTTGTATAGAAGAAAATATGACTAAAAACTGTTTTATTCTCTGTATAAAGACTTTGTTTTGTTCTTCCAGGATCACTCTCTTTGATCAAACATACATAATATATGAAGGCACGTTTTGAATCCTTCTGTCCGTGTCTCCTTCCTCATCTCTCACCCAAAGGCCGCCAGCTCCTGCTCCTTACGCCACAATAAATGACGATGTAGATGGAGCTGCTTTATCTGATGTTTTCAACAGTGAGTCAAATGACTTCACATGTGTAATGAGAAGTTAATCACTGTAGGAACCTGGAAAGAAATAATGACCCATTCTTACAGGGATATTTTGGAATTTTGCAGCCCATTGCTTAGGTTTTTATGACCCACAGCTTTAGTTAGTTTTGTTGCAGTCTCATGTGAATCAACAACTGCTTTGATTTCAGTCCCAGCAGGCAGCTGTTTTCACTGAGAAACCAGCTGTGAACAACCTGCTCAGCAAAATGACTTAAAAAAACTTTAAATAACCATAACTGGCTGCCTGACATTGGTGGAAATAGAGCAACATTTTTTTGTTTTCATTAATTAGAAGAATGAATCACTTACCGTTTTATTCTCATGTCAGACAGCTGTACTCACTGCTCCTGCCTCACTCCATTTACTTTGCTTTATTACAGCTGTGTCTCGTTTGCTTAACCAGCTAATGTTCATGTCAACTCCTCGAAGCTTTTTGTCTGCACAAAAAAATCAAAACGATACTAAATCTGATTTGTCTTGATGTCCGTGTCTCTTTGAATGATTTCTACACCTGTTCTTTGACCTCGTCATTTGATTGATTATATGTTTGCTGATCACCTGATCCCCCACCAACACCTTGCCACACCCTAACTTGTGCCACTGTCTTGCAATTGGGCTTTCTACCTCAGTCGTCACAACTTATTTCCTGATCTTTAAATGAAACATGTTCTGCATTTGGTATAGTTTTAGACACATTATTTTTTATGATAACACTGTGCTTTGTGCACAAACAAACAATGATGTATTTGGGTCATTGCTTTGTCGTGATGTGCGATGATGACTTTATCTGAGATAAGAGGCCCTTTCCTCATCAGCACATCACTGCATACATAATAAATAGAGTGGGACATGTTCACGTCACCCTCAAACACACATATGAAGATGAGGCCTTTCACTTGCTGCTTACTGAGCACATCTTAATGTTCTCATTTCGTCAAGTCATTTCCTTCACGCTGTTCTGATCATTGTGAAAAACAAAACCTCTCCTATATCTGCATTGATGGGGGAAACAAAAATCAACACATAAGCTGAGAAAGTCCTGGCAACAGAGATGCAGGTTTCACTTTAAATTAGGCGACGGAGATACAAGAAAGGATCAAAGGGAAATAAAGGGAAATAAACTTTTTTAAAGAGGCAGGAGGATGAGTGTGCACAGTTTAGTTCAAGAGTTCAAGGCCGTATAAGATGGAAAATACTGATGCCATGCTGTTAGTTTAATCAATTACAACCATATGTTTACTTCGGCCAGTTCATTGGATGTGGTCATTTTATACATTTATTATTTACACTTGCATTTCAACATTATTGACTAACTGGCTCTTATGCAGTTTTACGGACATGGTCAATGCTCACTGTTACTGTTTTTCCATCCACTCTTCAGCCATATAGTAAGAGCTAAGAGCTAAGAGCTAAGAGCTATGAGGTATGACTGCCGACAGTCCAGACCTTTCGTCCTGAGATTATGAAACTAATGGCTTTGTAAATAAACATGATTCTGCCGATATATTGACACAAACTATTTATATATATCCCTAATGGTCTACATTAATAAGATACTAATATACATTTCGAGTAAAATAGAAGATTGACAGCAAATGTCTCTGGGATCTTTGGGTTTCAAAAAACAAATATGGCACTGGACCAACTGCAAAGAATGGGTGATGGAGAATTTCCATTTTCCTGCTCATTGACAGGGAGTTTGTCGTGACACGGACATGAGCTTGCTTCATTTGGACTCAGATGGGAGAGAATTAAGAAATCCCCTCCATCCCACAGATTAAATCCACTGTCACCTCCAGGATCGTAGGTCATAAGGTCACTGTGTACAGTACAGACACTACGTTGACACCTGGTAGTGACTCTAATCGAGTCCTGCTGCCTGATAATCACCAGTTTCCCCCGTGACCTCGCCCAGCTTTGTTTATTCAGCCCACCTTGTTATTATGTGAAAGAGGATTTTCTCCAGTGTTGTTTTTCATTTCACTTCATGTCTTCATGGTTTTGTTTGTGCTTATGAGCTGCACAGCATCTGTCTGTTATTGGCTCTGACAGGTTCACGTTCCCCTGTGAGATGGGATGCATGGTTGGCTGACTTGGCCCATTTGTCACCCCATGAGGGGTGGACGAGGGTGTGTGCGTGCATTTATTCTTCTCAATCCAAACAATAGGGAGCGATCACACAATCTGAGAGTATTGATTCTCCATATGACTGTGGAGGGAGCAGGTGTGGACATGCGTCCTGTTGTGCCTGGAAACACAATGCTGCTGTTGCTTATCTCACCACCAGAAGAGACTGAATTGACGATTAGACGAATGCAGAGGTAGTCAGATCCTTTACTTATGCAAATATATTCATCTACATTCAAAAGTCCTACTTTTAGAAATAAACAAAGTTAATTAAACACCAAAGCACTAAAATTGTGCTCTGTCCTTGTTTTGATACCAGTGAGTCTTCGGTACTTCAGTGTTTCTCAGACATTTTGCTGTGCAGATGCTGACAATGAAAAAAAGATCAGGTGACCTGATGTGACTTGTGCCTGTGCATTAATGGTCACAGCAGTTCTGAGGTCACAGATGTGTTGGTAATAAATAGCTTAATATCTATGGCGCTCCCCAGAGGGGTGCATGGACCCCAGGTTGGGAATCATGGCTTTAGGGTAAAAATACAATCAGTGGCATGAATGCTATTAAAAACATATATGATTGTTATATTTATTTTGTCTTTGTCTGAAAAGTGAGTGATAACTAGATCAAAAAAGTACAGGATTTCCTTTTATTTCCTTTTAAGTGTAAAATCATGCATTTAATTTTTTATGCATGGTATTTATTAAACTGATTTTGACATTGTCTCATTGAGCACAAACGTTTGTAATTTCTTCAAACCACCACTAGAGGGCAGTGATGCTTTTCCCTGTCACTAAACAAATAGGACACCAGGTGAAAGTGATAATCAGACCAAATTTGAAACCACTAAACCTCACAGAAGAAGTAGGTTTTAAATGTAGTCTGTTGAAGACTCGGTGCTGCACGAGGGCTCAGCTGAGGACAGACAAGTCTCCATGGCACACAAATCTGATCACCTCCTCATTATTGGGTGTGGTCTCGGGGCCAGGGAGTCCCTGATGGATTAGCTGCAACTCCCACAGTGCTTGTCTCCTAATTACAAGCTGGTAAGCACAGTGCAAGCCTGTGTGACTGCACAGCCGTGCTCCTGTGGGCATGCTACTGTCCCTGACAAACAACACACACTCACTCCTCCCTGACAACAAAGACGATGATGCTGTGGCGGACACAGTCACCTGCACTATGGCCGGAGCATTCCTGCTGCCTCTCCCTGCTCTTTGCTGTTTGTTGTTTCAGCAGCACAAGCTGCAATGAATAGTGTTCAGCATCAACCATTCAAAGCAAAGTTTAATAACTACAGTACTGAAGCTACAGCAAGTGTTCTTGCACACGGCGCAGAGCTAAAGTACGAATGGACTAAAGATAGATGATAGCTGCCATCTGTACCAAATCCTCAGGTGTAGGTGTGACGGGTGAGGAGGAGAAGAAAATCTAAAGCAGTACATTAAATTTAATGCGTTGCTTGTTATTACTTCTTTTCCAAATGAAAAAAAATGGATCATATAAGGATTGTGGCCTGTGCTGAACACTGAAAGTTCACAGTGAAGCATCTTCTTTCTCCTTGTCTACCCTTCTCGGTCTCCTCCTCTGCTCACGTTTCTCCTCCTCCTCCTCCTCCTCCGATCTCTTTCTCTAACAAAAAGGCTATTAATAGAACACCATGTGCTCTCTCTTTTAAACTGCAGGGAGCATATATTGTGCACTTCAAGCGAAGAAGCACAAGATACGAGGAGGCGTTTGAAAATGTCCTCCACACTGCCCAAGGCTCCTTAGAATAACAACAAAGGGGCCTTTGATCGATTCAGGGCATTTTGTATTAGCGCAGACACCTCCGCCGCTAATTTTAGCTCCTCAAATCATTTTGCAGACTAAATACCTTGAGAACAAACTGATACAAGGAGAAAAAAAAATATGAAAACACCTCACATACATCTGTTTTGTGCTGTCTTTCATCTTTAAGAAAGTTCAGTTATTCAGAATAAGAGACGTGACACACAATAAACACACACACACACAACTTCAGTTGAATTATTATTATTGGCTTCGTTTTTGATATTACTTTGTCAGCATTATGATCATTTCAAAGGATTATATGCATTTGTAATTTCATGTTTTTCTTGTCCATAGATTGTCCTTTTTGTCTTATAAAGTGCAGATAATACTATGTTTAAATCCAGACTTCACATACAGTATTTAGTACATGTTTTTTTCTCCATCAACCATTTGTAATTATTTACATGATTCGCTCACATTTCATTTCATAGAAAGGAAATCCACTATCCACTAAAAGTTGATGGATGTTTTCAGGCCTCTATGATAGGAGGAGAATGGTGGGGAGTGAAGTGAATGACTGTACATATTGTGTCAGTATTGTGCCATACTATCAAGCTCTGGGGACAAATGAAAGAAGAAAACAAATTGTTCTTTCTCAGACACACACGTGCATACAGATTGCATATTGATCATCTCGGTTCCTGTATGAATTATTTTGTTTTGGGTCTTTTATTTCATGTGGAGCCTCGTTTCAAAGAGATGAACCCACAAATTCAGGAAGCTTATATTCACGTTCAGCTAAGGTGTGAGCGTTATACATACAGCAGCAGAATATTGCAAAGTGTTCCACTTTTTCCTTAAAGGTTTATTCCAAATGCTTTGCCAACTCTCGGGATCAACATCTGTACTTAAACACTCTTCACCCTCACAACGACCTGCTAATAATAATCACTTTCTGCATAGATTTCTCAGTGTATTCACTGTTGGGGACCCTCCTCGTGGAGTGGATTTGCTGGTAGATCCCTCAGCAAGTTACAGATTATATTATTTAGAGACTGCGGTGCGCACTATAAAGCAATACAAGATTATTTTTTACTGACTTTTGTTTGAACACAATAAAAACATTGTGTAGGTTAAATATGCAGATAGATGGATGAGCATGGTTCCACTTGTCTTTGTGCTTTAAGCAGAAATTATCAGTTAGACCACTGTCTTTTCCAGTGTATGAGTTGCTACAGTGAATGTGGCTGAGGTACAGTAATGTGCCCAATTTATAAAATAACGGATAAGTGCTTAAAAAAAATCTATCATTAAATATCTGTCCAGGTGAATTGAATTAAGATGGTAAGATATGATGCATTTGCATGCATAGATGAATATTTTTGGTCAGACTATGAGTGAGTTTCTTTTTCACATATATATCGATATGCGAATGGCTGTTGCATAAACGCAGCTGCACAACCAAGATAAGACACTGACATTCAGTGGTTCATACTTTCTCACTCGCTCGCACACACACACACACACACACACACACACACCTACATCAACCAACGATGAACAACATCTTGGTTGGAATGCAGAAATCCAAAAAAATTTAAATATAAAAACAAACAAAAACAAACATGTACATGTTCTCCATTCAGTCTCCTCCACCAAAGAATTATGGGAATATTGCTAAACAAATGTTCAATCTGGTCTTACCTCGAGATATTGACTCATTTTTCGAGTCAATCTACCTCTGTGCTTGTCTTTGTAATGCTACAAACACAACAGCTCTAAGTTTATCTACAAAATCTTTTTTTTCTAAAAACACTTTTAAGAAAACGAACACATATTTGGACAGAGAGAGAGAGACAACTTCGGTAGCCTTGTGTCAGGCAGGTGGACGAGACATCCTGAGCACATATTGGCAACAACGGCGTAAAAAAAACATCTCACTACTGCAGGTTAAGACCAAAAAAAATTAAAATTAAATGTGCATCCTGGCATGACAGAATTCCTTTTTGACAGTTGTTGCTACGGACTGCCTCCTAATCCATCACCTTTCTAACTATCTATGACATCCACGGAGCGATGGAGAAAGGCAGGAGACTCGGGGTGAAGTCAGAGGACCCCTATAGGTTAGGTTAGCTTCTACACTGCTGCTAATTATCACTTACCATATTGACGCTGCCGCCTTTGACTGTTACCTTGGCTGTGTGACGACAGTGGAAAAAAAGCTCAGCTGGACACAATCCCAGAATCATCATATCTGATGCCAACTTTTGAAGACAGATTGAGCTTCTGGCATCAAAGACTTCTCAGAGGACAGCCAGGCGCCATTTAAATTTTGCCCAGTCAATAAAAGCCGTGTGATATAAGAGTCAAGTTCGGGATGATATAGTTTTTGAACAACACCCTGCCTCTCAACAACTACAAATCAAGCCAACTTCTCGTATTTAAATCTAGCCAGGTGTGGTGGGAAATTTCACCAGTTAAAGAAAATGCTTCCAATTTGTCCAGTAAGTGTTTCTTTGGCACCCTGAACAGGCTCTGAAACTGGAGAACATATAACAGTGCTCGGAACAATTATTACTATCATCAAAACTAAAAACATGGCAATGAGCTGCACATTGTGGAAAGGCTGTTTCCTTTTGTTATTTAGTTGTTTTTTTTTATTATCTGATAAAGTATGTGTACTGTATGCTCTATCTGTATACATATATTATATATTTATATTAATATTTATATGTGAGTAATAAATGTATCTATCATAATTGTATTTTTTTTGTTTCAGAGGCTTCTTCTTTGAGCTTAAATGCATGCTTCTAGGAATGTTTTTGAGGTCATGCAACACTAGAAGAGTACTGTAAACCCAGATAAAAAGGCAGTTGAGGGGAAGCATTACTCTACACACGAGTCCTTAAACGTTACTACTTTGATCATGAGGACATGACCATGTGACAAACCTATGAAAACGATGGCGCTGCAGGTCTACCACACTGGCAACTGAGATTAATGTCCAAAGCTAGAGTGTGCCTGAGATCACAGCTCAGCTGCAGCAAAGGTTGAACAGCAATGATTTCTACATGGAATGTTAATCGTGATGAGGACTACACATCCTGCTAAGCACAGGATTTGGCCTCATAATTATTCCTCAAGAAATCCTCTAATGTTACATCTTTAGATTTTTTGAAAGAGCTACCTGCGGGCATACTTTTAAAACCGTGGATTTTTGTAGAGAAGGCAGTGTATAGACAAATATTCAGTGACGTGAAGAAGCAAGTGGCAGTCAAGAAACAAGTGTTACTTCTCATTCAGATAAAAATGTCATGCAATTAACTACGGTTATACATATACGACTAAAAGCACCTACCTACCTAACCGGCCATCAGTTTAGTCACAGTTAACCTAACCTACAGTATCTATATTAACAAGAACTGTACGTGTCAAAGAGTGAAAAACAAATTAGACAAGAAGAAACATTCAAGCTGTCCTCAAAGCTCTACAGTAAGACCAGTCTGGGTGAATGGAAGGGGGTGGGGCTTGCATTGTAATACATACAGCACATGTAAGACCAAAGCAGTGAAAAGTCAAGGCCATTCTCAGTCATTCATCAGATACTGATGTCTACTGGGGAAAAAAAGGTGTCGAACCATAAGCTTAGCGCTGACGGCTGTCATTCATCCTTGAAATAATGTGGTGTACTTAACCACAAACCTTGTCACAAGTCACCCACAGGCCACATCAGCGCTGCAGTGAGCTTGCTTTATGCTCACACATTGTCTTTATATCTTAGCGGTGTAGTGTATGTTTTTGTTTCATTGGCTCCAGGAAGCAGCATATGAAGTGAGCAAGTAGGGCTCCTCCGAAAGCGCAGAGCAGTGAGCCTTAGGAAATGAGGAAGCAGGGGACTAAAGCACTTTTTTTTTTCTTCTTTTTTTTTAGCAATTTACTTTTCTTTTTTTTTTTTTATCTTGCTGTGTTTTCTCCCTTATTATTATACGCTATTGTTGGCTACCGTCGTGAATAGGAAATTTTTAGGCATCAGCCAAGCAGACAAAGCCGAATCCATGCAGAAACAAAATTTGAAATTTCACCTTCTTTGACAGTTTATCAGGAGTTTTACGGGCAGGTTGTACAGAGTGACGATGGGATGAGACAGAGCAAATGGTTTATGTGATTATTTTTTTTCACCGTCGGTCATCGTCAACATCCTGAATTCTACTGCCTTAATTTTTCCAGCTCTGTTGAGGTGCTGGAGGGTACACCTGTCCCGTCCAGCTGCTCAGCTCCACATTACCCGCTGTCACGGGGAAGGAAATCCACAGATGACTACACGTCTGTGAGCATTTTGGTGATGTTTACATAGTTTGTGTTGGCCAATGTGCAGTTGGCTGTCTTGAGGTTCTCCTCCTGAAACTCCTCATTGCTGTTGTTCACAGCTTCCTGGATCTCCATGTAGTCCGATTTGCTGATGGTGGAGCCACTCCGGCTCTTCTTCAGCTCCTCCGCTGAATCTGCTTTGGTGACACTGACCTGTAGGTACTGTGCCTGCTCTTCACCTTCCGTCTCACGGTGATAGAAGTAGTTGAAGTTGGACACTATGACAGGCACTGGCAAGGCAATGGTCAGCACACCTGCAATGGCACAGAGGGAGCCCACAATTTTTCCACCAATGGTAGTTGGAACCATATCACCGTAACCAACTGTCGTCATAGACACTACTGCCCACCAAAACGCATCTGGGATGCTTTCAAACTGGGATTCGGGCTCGTCTGCTTCGGCAAAGTAGACCGCGCTGGAGAAAAGAATGACTCCAATGAAGAGGAAGAAAATGAGCAGACCGAGCTCTCGCATGCTGGCTTTCAGGGTCTGACCCAGAATCTGAAGCCCCTTGGAGTGACGAGAAAGCTTGAAAATCCTGAAGACTCGTACTAAGCGGATGACCCTGAGAATGGCTAAAGACATGGCTTGCTGACCAGCTTGACCATCCTCTGGGCTCTCGGCAAGCTCTGTGCCGAGAGTGATAAAGTAAGGGATGATGGCAACAATATCAATAATGTTCATTAAATTAACAAAAAATCCCGCTTTGCTGGGGCAGGCAAAAAAGCGCACCAGGAACTCAAAGGAGAACCATATGATGCAAAGGGTCTCCAGGACAAAGAATGGGTCGGTGAAGTAGGTGGACGTGTATCTGATAATTGTGGTGTTGGTCTCAGGTGAATAGATTTCCGAGTGAGACTTGTGCATATCATCCTCATCGTTGCGAAATATGGGGAGCGTCTCCAAGCAGAAACTGACTATAGATATCAGGATGACCATGACAGAGATTATGGCAATAATCCTAGCAGGACCTGAGCTCTCTGGGTACTCGAACAGCAGCCACACCTGTCTCTGAAACTCATTATCTGGAAGGGGCCGCTCTTCCTCCTTGATGAAGCCCTCATCTTCTCTGAATATCTCAATGGCCTCCTCGCCCAGCTCATAGAAGCGAATTTCCTCTGAGAAAATATCAAGGGTGACGTTAACCGGCCTTCTTAGCCGGCCCCCTGATTGGTAATAATACAATATGGCGTCAAAGCTGGGTCTGTTCCTGTCGAAAAAGTATTCATTCCTCAGCGGGTCAAAGTACCGCATCCTCTTTTTGGGGTCCCCCAGAAGCGTCTCTGGGAACTGGGAGAGGGTTTTGAGTTGTGTCTCAAAGCGCAGCCCTGAGATGTTAATGACCACCCTCTCACAGCACTCATGGTCGGCCTCCGGGTCGTAGTCCTGTGGGTGTCCCGGGTGTGCAGCCGCCTCGTCAGAGGGGTCGCCTGTGGCAACAGTCATTCTGCAGGGAGAGGAGGCCTGCACTTTTCAGTGAGTCTGGGTCCTGCAGCCTGGAGAACTGCAGGCAGGAACCAGGAGAGGGAGGGGGCTCAACACCGTAAAGACCTGACGGCCACAGGATGTCACCTAGGGTCTGACTGCATGCAGAACAGACCGAGCAAAGACAGACAACAAGGTCAGGTAAACTTGAGACATGATTCACCACTCAATACTGTTTCCATGCAGACAAAGGCACCAGGACTTTGCTCTGGCTTCAAGATCAGTTAAAAATAGATGAAACTGAAACCACCCTCTAAAGCAGTGTCATAAGAATTGATACGACTTATGTTTAGTTCGACTATAAGGTGGTCGATATCAAAATGAATTAGCTCGAGGCATCACACTGCATCTATCAAATGATATGCAACAAAGCAAACTGCCTTGCACATAAACTCCCTCAGTGCAGGTAAACTCAGAGGCTAACTGGCTTATAAATGTACAGAAGCTCATAAATCCAGGACGCCGATCTGCTGCCCTGCACAGTGTCCAATGAACGGGAATACCTTTTAGCACTAATGCCATGCACAGATATAGCGATGCACCAAATCCATACAGACAACATTCTGTCCAGGATAACACACATAACCACTGCAGTTTAAACATGACACTTTTAAGACTCACTGCAGTGGCAAAGCGACCACACAGACGCCTCATATTAACTGACTCCAGCTGAGTTTTTTTCTTGGTGCATTTTGGTCTTGAAATGGTGCCTTGTCACTGAAATATTCAGAAACATCTATAAATAATTTATCCATAGAAGGAAATAGGAGGGGGGTGGGGGGGGAAACAACTGCATCTCATTTTTTTTTTTAAAGATAAATTCTTTAGACGCATTATAGAATTAGATGTTTAGTGATGAGTTTGAATGATGGGCGCAATAATAAATCAGGAAAAACACATGCATGGGTGAATGAAAGCCGCTTTCTTTCAAACATACCTGCTAACATCATCTTCGTGTCTGGTGGGAGTTGAAGCTCCTGCTGTGACCAGGAAGGCGAATAAGCTGCTGCGACACTCAGGTCTCCTGACTTCATGTAGAGAGAGTACAAAAAATATAGATATGAATTTTCCAATGTGAGACAGTGGATGAAATTCACCTCATGTTGTCTGCGGCATCCTCACCGTGTACAGCGGGTACAGTATGTGCGGGTGTGTCCTCGCTTTCCCCCCTCCCCGTCTCCTTTCCTCCTGCTGTCGTGGGATGGCGATTGGCACAAAAAAAAAAAAAAGAAAAAGGGAGGAGGGAAACGATCAAGGAGACGCCGGTGCTTCCCTTAACAACCAAAAGGTGCTGGGATCAGCAGAATGATCAGCCTCCACTGTTCCCGCTCCACGCTGCCGTGACGCGTGACAGGTTACGGCTGCAGAAAGCCGCAAAGGTAAAAACAGTCCACAGAGAGTGGCTTCAAATAAGATGATCTTATTACCAATAAGTAATAATTAGACGACCTCTTCATTTCAATACACCCATTTTAATGTCTTCTTTTCATATTTCCATCCCGACGTGACTGACTGCAGAGTCTGGGCTGCACATAGAGCTCATGCAGAGTAAGTGCATGCGTCCCAACGCCTACTACACACACACACACACACACGTTCCCATTAGAGCAGAACAGCGTCCTCAGACACTGACTTGTAACGACGTGGATGAAAGAATCGCCCATTGGGACAGAGGATTATGAGGGAGACACACACAGAAACACATACTGTAAGCTTATAGGCGACCTTTTATTGGACCTGCAGCTCAGGAGGAAGGTGAGGAGGAAACAGAGTGAGCACTGACCGCTGCATGGGCTGATATATAAAGCTTAGTCAAACCTGCAGTCAGGCATTGCTCTGCATACCAAGAGAGACGTGTGGTGATGTAGAAGGCAAAGGCAATAAAACATGATAGGCTCTCCATCCGCACTCCACTTCTTACCTCAGCTGCAGTGTGGGCAGTTTAAAGGGCCCCACGTCTCCTGCACTGATCAGCAGGGATGCAACATTTGACATTGGGTGGCAAAGGAGTGGCAAGAAGGAGCGGCAGGGTGGCATTGGACATCCTCAATGCAGTATGTAAAAAAAACAAAAAAGAATCCCTTATATGTCAACAAAAGATCCACAAAAACACTTTTTATTGTATCATTGTCCCTTCGGATTAAAATATGGTAACATTTAGGCTTGAAGGTTCCTTAAAATACAGCACAGGACTGATATCAGCTGTCTCTCCAGGACGATTATTGTTCAAAATGCCTCATGAACATATTAAGATTAATTTATAATTATCATTTGTTCATCTTTTATTTCAATGCTACGAGAGGCTTTTGAACATACAAGACATACATATAATTTTAAGGACATTAAAGATGGGGCAAGGCTCTGCAGTAGCCCCCGCCCTGCAGATCTACCCCTGGCTGTTGGTCGCGTACATAGTTTTAGGCCTTGTTCAGACTGCCAGAATAAAATTTAATAATAATTTAAGCATGTCCAGATTTTAAGTCTCGACATTTTTAAATAAAAGGCTTTCATTTCTAATTTCTAATTACTACACCTTCACTTCTGTCTTGTAATTCTTGCGTATTTGTACTTTTTGTGCACAGCAGTTGCATTTGTAATCTTCCCCCGGTGACACGCTTCATTAATAATAGATGGGGAAGAGAAGAGAACGACTAAAATAGAACAAAACCTCCATCGCTGCGCCTTGTTTGGTTCAGCGTGAACAAAGAGAACCGATCAGTACTCAATCATCTTCCCATTATTATGTTGGGAACGAAAGCACCATGTCCACAAGTGACCTCAGGAGAAGCCAAAGGTTAGCGGGAATCCCTCGGCCGTGAAAGTGGGGGAGGTGAATGAGGAGCATTGGGGAAAGCGGGGGGAGTGATGGGGGTAGGAAAGTAGGATGATTTGTGTGAGACTGGGCTTTGCCAAGGTAGTCCTCAGGCAGACCTGAGAACATCAAGGCTCCCACTATTTTCCCTTCTGTCTCTGTGCAGCCTGACCGCCTGTTTGTTTCCACACATGCAGAATCATCTCACAATCTCCTAATGGCTTTTGTATAGGCTCAGACATTTTTTATGAGTTGGGGGAGCCTTTACATAAACTGTTAATGCAGTCTTTAAAGCTCAGTTGGCCTCCTTTAATTAAAAGTGAAGGGACCCAGTTCTGTAAATGCTGCATGTCTTTTAATCACTTGGGGACATGACAGTGAGAGGTTGTGTAAATTGGCAGATAATGGTGTCAAAAGAGAGTTTACGTCCAAGAGGTATTGATTTCAGGAGTCATTGTCGTTGCTGTGGGATGTACAGTAGTTTTGGAACAGGGACTGGGAGCAGAGAGGATGAACTTAAGCTGAATGGTCATATATACACTTTTATCTAATCATTCTCGGTGTGGATTATATAATGTCTACAGCAAGACTATGTGCAATTTTACTTAACACTTGCACTCATAGCAGAGCAGATAACAGATTCCAGAGATGATATCAAAGTGACACTGAAGATGAAAGTCATTTTAGAAGCACAAAACTTGAGAGTCTGCATTGAACCCCAGTGAGGTTATGATTTTATCACGTGTCTGAAAATGACATATAACTGTGAGATTATCTAGAAAAGCTTGGTGAACAAAAAGTGGACACAAGATCTCCTGTTGTATACGGTGCTGACTTTCATTAAAAACTTTCAATTACAACAAACAAGCATTAAGAGTACGAGTTACAAGAGCAAGTAATGGCTAAATGTGTGCAACTTGGTGATCAAATCTGAGTAATCATGTAATCAGTCTATAGACCCAGTGAGGACAAAAGCAGCTAGTGTTTAAAACAAATATAGCTATATATAGCAGAAACAAATTTTAATATACACACATATACACATATGCACATGTTTTGTACAAACAATAACTGCAGATCGATAACTACCTTTGAAAGGACCAACATACAGGGACAAAGCACACTCTCATATTCAGAGAAAACTCACACAGACACAAAGAGAACATGCTAACTCAACACAGCAAGGACAACATTATTTATTATTACACTTACCATTAGTCACTCCAGGTTGATAACTTGTGCCATCCTTCTGTGACGCCTTCTCCTTTGCCTCCCTTGGGTGGAGCTAACAGGCGAGTCCATAGATTTATTTATTACATTGCCATCTGTGTTAATGAACCTGAAATACTTTCACAAGCTGCTTTTCAGATGCTTTGGTGTCACGACTGTCCAAAAATGGAGGACACAAGCAATGTAACCTCGCGGGCAAAGTGGATCTAATGACAAGCTACATCCACAACGCTCTCCTTGGACCATGTGGTATTCATCTCAGATGGTCGAATGCACTCCTCACCTGTATATTTGAACTCAAACCTTCCCCCCATACGTCTGAAGGGATGTTCAAATTTCAGATAAAGTGACAGCTTTATCTGTTAGTCCCAGTTGAATCTGGATTCATACGTAGAACCTTCTTGATGAAAGTGTTTCCCAATCCTGGTCCTCAGGGACCCACGGCCCTGGATGCTTTAGATGTTGCCCTGCTCCAATACACCTGATTGAAATGATGGCTAATTATCAGGCTTTTGCAGAGCTTGATGACGAGCTGATCATTTGAATGAGGTGTGTAAGAGCAGGGCAACATGGTTTTCACACCTAATAGTTGAATTGGGGATCGCAACGTTCAGCTGGTCCAAGTTTGCTTTTCACATACTGCACTTTAGTGAAACGAACCAAACCTTTTGAATAACATGTTCCCCTCCTCACCTGAGGTGGCGCTGCATCAAGAATTACTGAAAGAGAAGACAAGACAAACAATGAACATGTGGTATATTTTAGTCTGACCATATTTCTATGAGAGCTTTTACCTCGTTCTCACTCCACGTCTGACCACGAGCCACTTCTCCCAGCTCCAGGCAGTGGTTTCTCTGAGGACCAGAATTGGGAAACACTGACTTACAGTAAGAAGGTTCTATGTAAGGCATCAGTACTAACCCCTGCTCCACCGTGTTGCCACACTCAAGGGCCTGCAGTGTCTGATTTGTAAGTTTGGCCGGTAACAGCACAATTAGCTCCACTCAAACTTCCCACAAGTTTATCAGGTGTCAGTGCTGCTCAGTCCTGTCTGTGCAGTGTGCAGTGCTCTTTTTATAGAGGGATGTTGTACCTCTGCTGCTCCTGCATACTGCATTGCAGCAGCCACAGGTTTCCCCACATACACACACACACCATCTAGACCCTGCTCTACTTATGAGAAGCTCAATATAATAATGCACATAATGCAGAACAATGAAAGAGGTGAACTTAGCATATCAGGTTCACTCTTTTACTTGCTGCTGTATTGACCCCAAGATGTATTCATACCATAGACATCCTGTCCACCGTCTGTTTTTTAAAATGTTTCACCCCTCCTCTGTATTTCTAGCAGTCTCACAGCTGTGTTGCTAACCACTGATTTCTTTTCAATTCATCTTCACTGATACTAAGTTTATTTAACCCTCTGGGAGATGAGTCATTCCAGCATCACTGTTCAGGAGATAGAAGTTGAGGCTGCTTGCAAAAGAGGCCAAGTTATACATAGAGCAAGTAGAAACAATACATAAAACGATTGAATTAGATGCACAAATATGTCGTAATGCAGGTCCCTGAATCCGCCACTGTGTCCTGGAGCTACCGCGTCCTGGATCTATATCTGAGGCAGCGGCCACATGTTACCAACACACACACAGATCATAACAGCTGCCTGAAGTTCCAGCATGATTCAGCTTCAAGGCCTTGCTCTACTTCTGACAAGCTTAATAATAATAATAATAATAATAATAATAAATAAGTAAAATATGATAATAATAATAATCCCACCCTTCGCCCTATGTCAGCTGGGATGGGCAGCCCCACGACCCTCATGTGGAGTATAAAGCAGTAGAAGATGAATGAATGATAAAGAAATGGTAGGAATCCAAACCAGGATATGAATTCCTGTCAGGATCATATGTTGCATACTCATATTTTTTTGTAACCAAAATTGCATCACGTTTTACATGACTGCATATAAACGTGATCATTTTTACTGCTTGTGGCTGAAATATGGAAATGAGGGTAAGAATTTCCTGTTTGTGTATAGAATAGCTCATGGTTTTTCCTTAAGACACCAACATTCTTCATTAAAAACAGGGTTAAATCAAACCTTTTCCAATTTCCCTCATTTCTGGGATTAAAGTGATGAAGTCGCGATGCTGGCGAGTCAAATTGACAGGACATTCGTTTAGAGCAACATTTTTCAATGAAAATATCACCATTAGGCGTCAGTTCATCAGTAATCGTCATCACACTTCAAGATGATGACATATTGCCATATCTCTAGATACTGTATGGTGGCGAAAAAAGATGATCACAGAGATAAGGATGGGGAAGAGGAAAAACATTATGCAGAGAGAAGGAGGAGAATCAAAGGGGGAGGGAAAAAGACAAGAGAGTCACGCTTTTCAGATTGAGGCCCAGCAAGATGCTGGAAAAGATCCAGACACCAGGAGGGACACTGGTTCACTGCGGTATCCTGCCAAGCTGCACCTCCCTTAGACTGATAACCTCACACAAATGTGCACAAACCCCGATCACACAAACTTGTTTTCTTATCTTTAGGAGCAGAAGAAGACGGGGTGATGTGCCTGTGGTACACTTTCCATAGGATAACTGCAGCATTTGGCTGACAGATGAAAAAAAGATCTTGGCTGCATTCCTGACGCTGAGGAGAAGGACTTTGAGTCAGCGAGTCAGTGAGCAGTGACACGACTGCAGGGATACCCTGCTGCCTATAAAATGTGTCACATTGTGAACAATGTGTACAGTTTGTATGAGTGAGTGGGATTCAAGTCACGGTAAGTGCTTGCTGCAGGAACACTGGGTAATGTAACACCAAGGTCATAGCGGGAAGAAGATATGAGGGTGGAAGAATACAATTAAAACACTTTGTGCATGTGCAGCATCGTGGGGTGGTTTACTTGCACTGCATTTATTTTTACCGCATGTGACTCACATTGTACAAATTAATTTAAACAAAAAAACTACTTTACGATGTCTGACAAAGGAACGACAGCTGTGTTCGCTTCCTGTAGGACAGATGCACATGATGGGACTTGGCATTTACAGCGACGGCTTACTGTGCCACTGAGATGATGCAATTTTCACGTCAGTGAATCAAGGAACCGAAACTATTGGCTCCAGCCTCACACAGCAGGCTCATCTGCTGCAGATGCTGCTGCCGGAACTGCAACACTCAAGCCTTTATCAGTATGCAATGTCACAACAAGGACTTGTCGAGACATCTGACCTTCGGACATCGCCTTCAATTATTACATACGTGTTATCAGTCAAGATGGAGACAAACACTCCTACAAGCACCAAGATTTCAAAAAGAAATCTGAGGTCAGAATCTTACGTTCAGCCTCATTCGGTTGCTACAGTCACCATTTTCTGGGGGCAGCTGTGGGAGGAGGGTAGGCAGTGACATCACGCCTACAGCATCTCCGGTGCCTCTGGGATATTTTGGGTAAAGTTCCAGCACGGTGACAAAGCACTTTTCATTTCGCTGCAGTCAGTTGCTGTAGTTAAAAGATGAATTAAGTGTAAAATGTGTGGATTATTATTATATTCCTTGCTTCACGGGTCCACACCTGGGACCTGATCGCAGGCACGTACCACAGCTGCTTATATGAAACTGGTTTCACTGCGAGTGTCTGTCCTCAGCAGGACAGGGAGGGGGGGCTGTGTGCATCCTCTGACAGACTTTCTGCACTCTCCTGTGTCCGAGTGAAAGCCCTGAACACCGAGTCTTGATGCAGAAAAGTGAACTTTATAAAAAAGCCCCCAGAGTGCCATTATACGTTCACCAAAGAGTAGATAGATGAATGGCACACAGAGAAATAATGGCCATATGTCTAGTGGGTTTCTATTTTTGGCAGCACTGAGTTACAGTTTTAGGGCAAATACTGTACCACATAAAAATATCATCAGAGCAGGGAGCACGAATGTGCAACACTGTGAATAATTGCACCGGATGCAGCCACTGCCTGCACTTTTCCTCTCACCGGCGTGTTATAAATGTGCTTTGGTAAAGTTCAAGGATGACAAGCATGCAAGTCTCCAGTAGCGCACGCACACACACACACACACACACAGCCTATGTTGGCTTGCTGGGCATCATTGGAAGAAGCGAGCGACTGCGAGGCATTGTTCATCTCATGTGGTGAACATTGGCATGATGAGGAAAAACAAGGGCGAGGTCTCCTCCACCAGAGTCCTCTGGTCTACTTGGAGCAACAGTGTCAGATAGAACCAGCTGTAGCAGCTGACTCCAGCTGTTTTTTTCCAGGTCTGTATGTGTGTGTGTGTGAGAATCATCACACATGTGAGTTCATACATCAGAGCAGCATGTGTGTGAACGCTCTCTCCAGGACTTCCTGTTCTCCAATGACCAGCAGAGTGAAATCGGGCGACACAAGTCAGACAGTCTTACAGCTGTGTCGAACTAAAGACCGCTCACTCACACACACACACACGCACAATTTCACACATGGACGGCGAGATAAACACAGCACACACATAAAACGTAATAAGTGTAATTTTGAATCTGTCTTTATGGGTTAAAACTTACGGTAGTATCAGTGTAAAACTGTAAAATCAATTCTGTGCCACTGCACTTTCAAGCTGATTTTAGTGAAAGGGTATTCTGTATATGACGTCAATAATTGGATCGTATTTTGAATACTTTTCATATCGTTTTACCTTATTGTTCTATTCTATTGCTAACTATTTTTCAATAATGTCAAATCTAATCTAAACAATCCTTACTTTGAATAGTAAACATTTTAGAAACGTATTTAAACAAAAGGATGCAATGTTCTTAAATGACAAATGTCTGAATACAGGCAGCCATTTAAAACCTTTGAGAGCTAAACAGAACAGAACTCAGAAGAACAGTATAGGCAAAAAGAAACCACACAGACTAATAATAAGTATATAATTCGATACAACGCTTTAAAAAGAATTCATTTATCTTCTTTAACAAGCTTCTTGAATTCTAAACACATAAGCTACTGATCATTACTTTAAAAAAGGCAATATTGGAGGCAGAATAAACATGAGGCCATGGTCTAACACATTTACCTTTGCTGTGATCCTTCTCTCTGCATAAACCAGAACAGAACAGGCTGAACTGCAGGTGTCCTCGTATACCTGCACTGCTGTTGAGCTACACAAGAGATGATTAATGGTGCTGGATAACTCTGAGGCATGGTTTCATTTTCCCCTGGGTAAAAGTACATTGAAGAAGGACTTTAATTCCAGTACAGAAGACAGAGAGGAAAGAGCAGCTCAGCACTTCTAAGAAACAGCACCTGGAACTGTGGGACACATGGTACCTGGCCCAGAGGACTGTGGTCTTTGCAACTCTGTGTAAAACTCAACAATCAGCAACATGGAAAAAAAAAAGATTACAAATGTGTGACTCTCAATGTAAAACTACTTTACTTTAAAATGATCCTGTGCAAGAAATCATAGTCATGACATTAAATCCTCTCATACTTTGTGCTCCTTTTCAAAATGTTTTCTTTTCTACAATCCTTACTGCTTTACTCCCTATACTCACTATTTGGACATCTTTTTAACCTAATCTGAATAAAACAAGTAATATGTCCTTAAAGACCTGTTACCTGTGTAGTTAAATGCTATCCGAACATCTGTTTTGCCATATCATTTATAAAGCCCATAATGTTTAGTTTGAGTTGAAAATGTAAGGCAGCAGTACATTATCTCTGGTTTTTATTAAGTCATAATTAACAGTGGCTTTGCACAGGACTACATTATATTCTTATGCTCCCCAATGTGTCACTGAAAGAGCACACTTTCTTTCAGTGTTACGAAAATCTTTCATTACAAACTTATTAACGGTTGAACTTCAGAGATTGTGGTTGTACCTAAGTGGCAGTTCAGACCTTTGAGGGGGAAGTTTGGTTTGCAGCAGTGGTTTTAAAAGACATAAAGATATTGCAAGCAACCTGTCACAATGTTTGTTTAAAAGAAAATAAACATTGATATTTGTTATATTTTGGGTCAATTATATCCCAGACTCTCTGTTTGTTGATGGTTTATAATAAACTATTAAAAATTCCATTTGTGGGAATCCATTTAATTTTATTTGGGAACAGGGAATTTGGAAACACAATAATGTTTGATGTCTGTGATGTCTGTCGTAAAAATCTAATGTCTAAAATCTAAATCATAAAACGCAATCTTCATTCATTGCAGAAAAACAAATTGTATACAAAAAAAGGTTTATTACAAAGTATAATGTATATGCAGCTTTAGAGATATTTGTTAAGCTCTTATTATTATTATTATTATTATTATTATGTGTCAGCAATTTTGTTTTGGAACAAACATAAAAAAAATATGCTCCCATCTGTTTACATACAGTTTTTAAGGCTAAAAGGTGAGAAATAACTCACTATAAAAAGATTAAATATCCCTGGCCAAGAGTAATAGCTAAGAAAATCCACAAGAGCGCAGCACTGAGTTATTTTCAGTGCTAAAACCTGTTCGCTCAACATCAGCACACCCAGCACGAAATCTTTACGTCACTATTTTACCCACTGTCACACAAATTTTAAACGTTAAATTTGTTTTTGTTTTTTATTACTGATGGGACGATTAATTATAGATTGCATACAGAATCAAATGACAAATAAATGTCCACAAACTAAATGAAATTATATGATTTATCAGTCATTTAAAGCAAGGGATTATTCTTAAAAGTCAGATTTGTCCACATCTGCAGCTTCCATTTGCTTCACTGTAAACTGAATATGTCTGAGATTTATTGGACTGTTAGTTATAGTCACAATAAGACATCATGTGTTCCTGTATTCTGAGAAAAGTATGTTCACTCGTTTATAAACAATGGAAAGACTAAATGATTAATGATGAATCGAGAAGACGATCAGCCGTCTCAGACAAGATTATCAAACATAAGATGCAGGCCTTGTGCTTCATTTTAAGTCGCCTCCTTTGAGTTTCACCATTTAATTGTTTGTTGTCACTTTGTACTACAAAGCACATATGAACATTTCCACCGGAGGGGATGAAAGGTAGCTGACGTCAGACCTTGGTTGGCATGCCAGCTCCAGAGAATGGAGCTCAAACAAAGCAAGCAGAGTGGTTTCTGATACGACACCTTTTTATGAAAATCATATTTCTACATATCCACTGCTGTCAAAAGTTGCTGCGTATTAACGTCACAAAATTGACTGAGAGTAATGAATGAATGACACTGATTAATCCACAGTTCTATTTAAAAAAAATAAATAAATAAAAAAATTCCATTCAAAAATCACCGTCATCATCATCATCATCATCATCCCTATATCACCTTTCAAGGACAAAAAGGTGACAGAAAAGGAGATAATGAACCACACTTGGAAAATCTTCCAGCCAAATGCCATGGTAACATTAGAGGGGGTTACCCAGGAAACCAGTGTCGTCATGGAGACTGCATCACAAGGCGGGCTCAGCGAGCATGGAGGCGGGACACGCACCAAGCATGCGCTCCCTCCTCTCCTGCACATTGTTTTCATCCTGTCATCACGTGACCACACACACGCACACATTCATAAAGTCTGGAATTTATAAAAATGTAAATATAAATATTCAGGCAAAGCTGATACAGACGGGATCAGTGAACGTCCGTTTTATTTAATATATAGACTATAAGCACTAAATAAAAAATACAATTTTACGTTAAGATCGAGTCATAATTTATGATAAGCGTGTCTTTCCATCCACTCTCAATGATGATCAAATGCACAAGTCCAACAGGTTATGATATTAAATATAACCCAAACAGACAGTTGGCTATGCATAAAGTCTGTTCTTATACATTACAAGACAAAGCACAAGACTATGACTGTTTGGTATAAATGCATTAGAGTATATGCTACACGTGTACTTTTCGCATTAGAACATCGATATGTAGGCATCATGTGACACTATAGACTCCGAAATGTCTGTTTTAACATGCAGCTTATTTCGTCAGGAAATTGCAAAAGTTTTTTTTTTTTCATAATACAAAATATTTACACTAGAGATAAGTGACTAATGGTGAATTAAGTTGTATAAGTTACTTGTTGAAACAGACATTTATCCACAGATATGGACTGACACATTGCAATCGGCTCTATAAAAATAATATTATAGTACACATCTATTTCTTCATGCTCCACAAATGATTCGTCTACACGTCTGTGAAGATCTTTTTGATGTTCACGCAGTTCTGGTCATTCTCGGTGGTGAAGTTGGGCTGTTTGAACGCACTGTTGATGCCCTCCTCTATCACCATGTACTCAGACTTGCTGAGAGACGTGGAGCTGCTGGACCTCTTCAGTTCTCCTGAGGGAAGGTGCTCGCAGCTCCCCGTGTTCGCGTACTGTGGCTGCTCATCCCCATCAGTCTCTCTGTGGTAGAAGTAGTTGAAATTGGACACAATCACTGGTACGGGTAAGGCAATGGTCAGCACGCCCGCTATTGCGCACAAAGACCCCACTATTTTCCCACCAATGGTCACTGGATGCATGTCCCCATATCCAACTGTGGTCATAGTGACAACTGCCCACCAAAACGCGTCTGGGATGCTGGTGAAGCTGGACGAGGGGTCGTCTGCTTCTGCAAAGTACACCGCGCTGGAGAAGAGGATGACTCCGATGAAAAGGAAGAATATAAGCAAACCCAGCTCCCTCATGCTGGCCTTCAGCGTCTGTCCCAGAATCTGAAGCCCCTTCGAGTGTCGTGAGAGCTTGAAGATGCGAAAGACCCTCACCAGCCTGATCACCCTCAGGATGGCGAGAGACATAGCCTGCTGGCCACCGTTGATTTGCTTCTCGGCCAGCTCTGTCCCCAGAGTGATAAAGTATGGCACTATGGCCACAATGTCAATGATATTCATGATGTTTTTGGAGAAGGAAGTTTTGCTGGGGCAGGCGAAAAATCTCACCAACAACTCAAAGGAGAACCAGATGATACACAGAGTCTCTATAACAAAGAAAGGGTCTGTGAACGGGCTTGGTACCGAGGGAGCAGTGCCGTTGACCGTGGATGCCACTGTGGTTTGCTCTTTCTCGTCCCGAAACTCCGGGAGAGTCTCCATGCAGAAAATAACTATTGATATCAAAATAACAAGAACAGAGACGATGGCTATTCCTCTCGCTGGCCCGGAGCTTTCGGGATACTCAAACAAAAGCCAAAGCTGCTTTTGGAAATCATTTTTGGGCAGAACGCGCTCCTCTTCTTTTATAAACCCCTCATCATCTCGGAATTTCTCCATTGCCTCCTCTCCCAGCTGATAAAACTTAATCTCCTCGGAGAAAATATCAATGGGGACGTTAACAGGTCTCCGAATGCGCCCCCCTGACTGGTAGTAGTACAGGATCGCATCAAAGCTCGGTCTGTTCCTGTCGAAAAAGTACTCGTTCCTGAGTGGGTCAAAGTGGCGCATCCTTTTCCTGGGGTCCCCCAGCAGCGTTTCTGGGAACTGGTTGAAAGTTTTCAGCTGCGTCTCGAAGCGTAAACCCGAAATGTTAATCACCACCCTCTCGCAGCAGCCCTTGCGGCCGCGCTCATATCGATCCACGGTCAGGTGAGGCGCCGAGAGCACGGCGGACTCCTCCAGCATGTTTTCCACCGTCATGACGCCCGTCTCCACCCCGGCATAACCCCGGCTGCTGCCCCTGAGCCTGGCGGACGAGGGCGACTGGATCACGCTGGAGGTCCGCTCATCCATACAGGTGGTTTTCAGTCTGGGAGGCAGAGAGAGCCACGCCTCTCTCACCCGAAGCCTACAGCTTTGGAGAGCTGAGGCCGACGCCACTTAACATCTCCCCTCACCATCACCTTTCCGTGCGTTGCCACATACTGACGCGCTCCACTCCCCTCTGCCTGTTGTTTTTCAAAACACGTCGACACACACACACACACACACACACACACACCCACGGCGAGCATATGTCTGACATACGTCCAACCGCCGCCCCATCAGGATTTAACCTCTCACCAAACGCCAAGCACGAGCCCTCATTCCACTTTGATGGAATAAAAACACTTGACGTGTCACCTGTTTGATCCGTGTCCCATTATTAACCAGTGAGCGCATGCACGGCGCGCGTGTGGACCGTAACAGCAGATTGAGGCTGCTTGTCTTCATTAAACAACTGTCAGCAGCAAAGTGAAGACACATTTCATTCGTTTTACTTTACAACAAGAACATCTTTGCTGTGCGATGAAATAGTTGACACTTTTGCCAAACATCATTAGTTACTGCTTCACTTTCCCCTTCCTCTGATGGAAACGTTATTTTCGTCGCAAACAAAAACAGAGGGCTGAGAGTGGCTGTGTCGATATATCCACTGTCTTGAAGCGAAGCTGAATATTTAATCGCCTGCTCTTTTATTGCGCGTCTTATTTCTTGTTGAAGGGTTATTGCTCTCCATGGTGCTGAAAACGAGCGCGCTCTCATCAGCATGAGTTGTATTATGTATTAAAAAAGATGCGATTGGTGGGAAGATTAGGCTTCGGGAGCAGTTACCTTATTCCCTCTCTTTTCCTCCACGCGGTGATAAAAAAGGAAAAAAAAACGCCCGAAAGAAGCGTCTGTCGTTTCAACTTCTATTAATAGCTATGATTCATTCAGTGCAGGTTCCTATGCTGACAGGCTGCATCAGTGGAGTCTATCAGTGTCGCTAGTTATAAGCAGCACGTGTGCACTGTGTTGTTATTTAGTTTAACCACTGTGGGTTTTAATTCCAGGATGTGCAACCCACAGGGAAAGCCACTCCCCTCCTCTTTCCAAATATGGCAACAACTACATCCTAAATGAACACATTGAGAAATCTTCTTTATAGTGAATAGTACTGGGCAATAAAAACATATTTTGCAGCTGCGGGCCTTAAAACAAATAAGATGAGGACAGTTTAGCAGTATATTTAAGGTAATAAATAGGAGACAAAAAATAAGTTTATTGGCCCAAATATCAACAGGGACAAAAGAGATTCCCCAATTTAAAGACTGAGGAACCACACAACAGAAAACCCAATATTCTTCCATTCAACCAGACACCTGAATGCAGAATGGAGACTTCATATTAAATACTGAGTAATGTGGTTGAAATCACACAAATCAACCACACTGCACAACAATGCACAATCTGAATAAATATCTGTCACAGATTTAAGATACTTTTAAGATATTTCATTTTTCAGATGTGTATTGCATGTGTAACTGCAATGACCAAAGACATAACCTAAGATAATGATTTTGAAATAGTTGGCATCTACATTGTATGTCTTTTACTATACCCTTTGTTTCTGTGGTATATCAATAAACATGAGTTTTAGAGGAAGCTGTTATGTACACAAAATACAATACAAAAACTGTCTTTAAATGCAGCATTGGTCCTATATGGTTGTAGAGTTTCTCTTGTGTCTCCTTTGCTCAGTAATCTATGGAGCCCACCCGCCAGGGTCAGCGTGGGAAACCATTCCCTTGCAATAATGTGTGCGTTCCTTTACAATAACTTCTGTTGTTCCTTCCCTCCCAGGCTCTCCCTGTGCCTCAGGTGGCTCTGCCTGGCCGTGCATGGCACTCGCTCCCCATGAGACATCCCTGAAGCTCCACGGCCTAATGCATGAGTCAACCTTTTTCCTTCACTCCCTCAAAACTCAAAAAGGTATTGCAGGGGAACACAAAAGTATTGAGAGGAAACTCAAAAGTTTGCTGTAAAAGTTTTCCCACCCTGACTCCAGAGGCTCCATAATAATCATTCTCATTCACTCAACAACTTTATTTCAGTCTATCTCCTCTCTGCTGCCCTGAGATGGACTGACCTTTCTCCTCTCAGGGAAATCTTACTCCGGCCTTATTTTTCAGACTTTCTCCTCATTTAGTACAAAAAACTGTCTTTGTATCTTCAGCTACTTGAATTGGCCGTCCTGATCAAATTTAAATCCTATTTCAGCGGTGGCTTCAGAGCATTGTGGTATAGACCTTCAAGTTAAACATTAAAAAGGTAGTGGACATGCCTTTTTTTTCCCCTCAACACTTTCATAATAACGTTTCAACATAATGTAAATCAGGTAATCAGAACTTCGCTTCTGCACGTCCTCATGGACCCTGATTACTGTCTTTGTCACAGGAGGCTGTGACAATCACAGCAGTTCAGAACTACTAATATTCTGCAGCTTTGGAAAATGTCGTGTCGAGGCACTGACAGAGTTTTGGTCTTTACTGGGGCGCATATTCGTTTATTTCTGCAGTACAACACATTCTCTAGTTTGTATCTTGTACAATGATGTTGTTGCTTTTGTGTCTTTGTAAACAGAATATCACGTTTTTGAACACATCATAGACTATGGTGAATCATCACGATCAACTTCATGTTCAAGTGTTTTTGGCAGAAAAGTGCGATAGACAAAGTGCAGAATATATTGTACTGTATGGATGTAAATATAAAAAGATGTGAAGAGGTGAATGTCAAAACTTTGAACAGTTATCCGGACTAAAAAAGAGTAAAGATAGAGCAAAAAGAAGGTCATGTAGCAGTGTACAGCCTCCTAGTAGACCCTCATACGAAGGTTTGTCTGGGTCACCATCACCATGGAAACAAAACATTGAGAAATGGAGGTTGAGTTGAAGAACTTATCTAATAATTTCCCGTCTGACTTAGAACCAAAATTAGCAAACCAGATACTAGTTTTCTCATTTCATTACATGAAGCAATGTTTACAATTGTAAACACAGACTGAAGTTTATCAGCAGTAGCAATTAAATGGTTATTTGACTTTTTAATTAATTGCCATCTGTTTGGAAAATGCATTTATCAGTTTGGGGGGTTTTGTGATTCTTTTTTTAATAAGTTCTCTGGTTTCTTTGCTCCTCAATGACAGCAAACTAAAAATATTTGGTTTGTTGACAAAACAAGTCAAAGGTCACTGTACATTTATTGCCGTGGGAATAATACACATATACCTTATATGGACATCCTGGGGGTGTGTGTTTATAGGTCACATATTCATTCAGTCTTCTTATGTGTTGTTGAGTCAAAGTTATGATTCATTTTATATCACATTTTTAGTATGGATAAAACGATTGTGCAGAAGTCACAAAATAGACCGTTTTTCTTTTCTTGTTGTTCATAAAAACGAGCCAAGTGAACTTTGAACTGTGACATAGTTACCAATTTCACAAATTCAATCTGATTTTAAACATTTTAAGTACGTTTTGCTCTGTTGTGTTTATATAGTTGGTGAAAATGAAAATTTGTTATCATCAGATTTAAAAAAAAGGACACTATGTTGCACATTCTTATAGCCTCTGTATAAAATGTACATTTTAACACAGTAATGGAAAAAAGCAGCCAAAATGCTCTATGTGCTAAGGTTTAATACTGGCATGTCTTTGTAAATTTCACACTTGGTGCCTGATGATCACATGCAGATTAGAGGCTTTTAACTGTGACTGTGACCAAATACATTGGTGACCATACTGACTGGCTACAAAATCACGTTGTGTGGACAAGGTTTAAGGGTGATTTGGAGCAAAGACAGTTTCTAAAATATGCTGGAATAGTGAACTCCACACCATAGGGATGTGTACGTGCAGCTGCTGAGTAGAACAGTCAGTCGGCGCACCCTCACTCTGACCTGCACTCTGATTTGGTCCAAGTCTCCCATCATCGGACAGATTTCCCAAAGGCTGAAAAGAGAGCCCAGAGGAGGTGAGGACGTTCTTGCTTTGATCCCATAAGTTACATTACGCTGAAAGGTTAATGCAATTATTGATCAGCGATACCAAAAGTATGTTGCATACCCCAGCTTTAATAACATTTCTATTCCACAAGGTAATTCAGACATTCAGGCAGTAATTGGCTGCTTGCTAAAGATAAAACACTATTATATACCAAACCCACCGGGGCTCAACGTGCCGAAGATAGGGTTTCTATCAGTAGAGTTAAAAAATGACTTATTAACTCAGACAGAAGCTGGAATTATAAGTGGCATTACATGGGAATGAGGGCATTTGATCAATCCCTTGATGTTAAGAGGATTTGTTTTTCTTTCTTCACTGTTGTCAGAGAAAAGAAGAGTGTTGGTTCCCATCAGCAGTGACAACGCTGAGCTGAGTAATGAGGAGCAAGGATTTTTCCCTGCTCATTCAGTCTGGCTCACAGGAATACACTGGTTGATCAATAAAGGCGGGCAGGGGACACACACACACACACACACAGAGCATGTACTCTATTGATTATTCATACACTGGATGTGATGCCTGCCAGTGTAGAATCATTACACATTCACATTGCCACAGTTATCATGAGCCAAGGTAAAGGCCAAGGTCATAAATAATGCTGGAACTCTTTTCCTTGCCACAATCTGAAGCAGCCAATTTAAGGGTTAAATGAGCACTTAGACTTCCAGCTTGTGTAAAATGCACGAGGTGGATGCACGGGCGACATGCTGTAAAGAGACATACGCACTGTTCTGTCGTGACCAAAATGTGTGAGAGGCCTCCTGCACACGTCTGCTACACTGTCGAAATAAACAGCTGTGACTTATTTTAAGCTTAAGGTGGGAAAATGTGAAACAGCTGAGTGTAATGTTGTTTATGAAGAAGTGTTTTAAGTCAAGTTGTGAGCCCTTTCTTTCTGTCTTGATAGGGGTGGTGGATTTATTACACAGTTGGAGCACCATGTTTAGAAATGACTGGTAAGGTTATAGGTTAAATTCATCAGAACAAAACGTGTCATTTACAGCTTTGTTGTTTAAAGCAGGGCAAAAAAAACTGTATCACACTGAGATGGCTGTCAGTCGACTGTCACGGCTGAGAGTGACAGTCGTAAGAGTTGCTGATTAATCCCTCAATTATCTTCTTAATTAAACAATTAGTTGTTTGTGCCATAAAATGTCAATCTGTGTTTCCCAAAATCCTCAAATTGTTTGTCCACAAACCAAAGGTCTTATGTTTACTGTCATAGAGGAGCAAAAAAAAACAAAAAACAAACAACAACACTAAATATCTCAATTCAAGAACCATAAAAGGGGTATCCAATATTAGTTTTAGGTGTACAGGTCACAATACGTGATGCATTGATGTTTACATTTGGAGCTAAATGCTTCAGTCTCGTTGTCACCACTGAGGAAATGTGAGCAGCTGCTGCCACAGTGAAGCATGAAACGAGCGTGACACACATTGAGGCATGGAGGGAATTGAATGCAGCATCTCATCAACTTCTCTGCCTTAATGTTATGGTTGCACTTCAAAAGCGAACGCACCAAACGCACACATGCCAGTTAGTGTGTTGTTACTGTATATAGTGTCTAATTATACTTGCACATGTTTCACAGTACACACACCCATGCAGAGGCCCGACAACAAAGACTCTCTCTGGCAGAGTGGGACAAAAAAGCAGTGACAAAAATCCCACAACTGATTATCATCAACTGACCTTTAACAACACAGACAGCAAATAATTATTTTCAACATTTCATTCTCAAATCAAAGCAGGTCAAAACTGGCATTTGACGTGGTGTCACAAGTGAGAGCCACACTTTCCTCGGGGAAGTGATGGGATGTGATGCAAGTATCAAGTATTACAGCAGCATGTGACGTGACGCGGCCCATGTGTTGTTACTATTCCAAACGGCATCTCCGCAAGTGAAATGTGAAGGTCGCATGGAATGAGGGGGGGGGGAACAGGTCCCGTCTCTTGGATTAGAGATCCCTGGGGAGACCTAACTCTGTGGCCCTGCCATGACACGCTGTCACAGTTATGGATTGGTAGGGACAGAGAAAGACCCCCCTGAGAACTGGAGCGTTGCTTCATGTCTGAGCTAAGGGGAGCTCATTTTCAGTAGCAGAGAGACCACAGGTATGGGCCTGGATGCTAAACAAGTCACTTCAATTGATTGTGGATTGAGTGTGGTCATATATTCTGTCACGATGTTGAGGGGAGGGGAGAAGATGGGGCTAAGAGAGCAACGTCCTATGGGAATTACAACAACGCTTCCATACTGCATGACCATATGACATATTTTAAACCTTTATAACTAATTGTAATTGGTATACAGGATAATCAAAAATAAACTCTCCTTTCATATCACTGTATTATTCCTGAAAATGATCAGGTGGTGTGAGAGACGTCTTTGAAGTGTGAACCACAGTTTGTGAGGAGCAGATGGCCTGATCGGTGCCGTGTGTCTCGCTGGTAAATCGCAGTGAGAGATGGCAGATCAGCTCATTTGGGAACGAAGCTGGCTGCAGAGGGAATCACCAAGAAAGATAAGGAGCAAGAACTTGACGACATACGTCACCTGACATACGCTTATTTTATGTGGGTCTTCTCAAGGCCTGATGGTCTTAGTGATTTACGGTTTGTGTCTCCAAAAATGCTGATGCAAAATACTGTTCAGTCATTTAGGGGACGCGTTCGTGGAGAACGAGTTCAAGAAATGTTGCTAATCTGTTTTATGTCCATGTTTGTCAAAGGCTGGACATTTACTGTGTTGGCAAACGCTGCCAAACTGGCATTTAGTGACAGTTTATGAATTCCCCAGAGGCATGTCGACCTTTCCAAAAAAATCCATGTGAGGAGAACATGTGTTCCTACTGTGGGAGGTGATATTCCAGTCAGACTAGAGTCAGATTTATCCTCGACTTACAGCTGCGGTAGGCACGATCACTAGGGAAGTAGCGGAGAGCCGAGTTTAATCTCAGTGTTGAGAAATACTAATGTTTTGGAATGAGAGCTCTCTGTACTGAGCTCATCCCACCAGATGACTCTACACTGATGCACATGCTTCGTACATGATAGATGACCAGAGGCAGTCCCTCCATTTATGAAATGCTTCACCCATATTAATACATGTTTGAAAAAAGAAAGTCAAACAAACATCAATCAGTCTCCCCCTCCAACCCCCCCTTTTTTAGGTTGATTTGCAGCACAGACAGTTATAGCCAATGTTGCAAATATCCAAGGTTGCATGGAAATTGAGCCCAGAGGAGCTGTAAAAGTCGAGTTACTGTATATCTCAGATCACTTGATTTAATGGTAGGGTTGGAGATCGTGGAAAAAAAACTGTTAGAGTAGGTTACATTTTGAATTCAAAAGTCCAAGCCCCTTTCCTCAGACTACGACTCCAGAGCACAGGCACGCGCAACAAACATGGATTCATGAGCGCTGCGCAGCATTGGTAACTTTCGGTATTTTTCAGTTTTTTGGATAATTGAAACAAATACTCACAGATCACAAAAACATAAAGTTAACCGACCGGTCCAGTAAAAACAGGGCCACCATGGTATCACTTTGCAGCCCTTTCTGAGTAATATTACCATATAATGGGATTTTAGTATTTTTACATCCCATGATGTAAAAGTGCTGCTGTAAAGCTACAGCATTGATTCGTGAGGAGGAGGAGAAGGAGGAAATGACAGGAAGAAAGGTTATCAGTCGTGTTGGTCCACCCAACTAATAATATTGGATATTACACAAAATATGAGACACAGTCAAACCAATATGATCGTGCACACAGATGGTACTACTGATGGATGGTATTTTGGCATGCTGCAGGTAACTATAGCAACCATGGTAAAGTGGGGGGATTCCACTGCCTCAGTGGGAATTTTCCTGCCTGTATTCCAGGCTGTGAAATTAACACATTGAGATTAAATTTCACAGCAGGTTGCCAGCTACACACACACACACACACACACACACACTACTTCCCAAGCTAACCCCCACCCATGTGTATAACACACACACACACACACTTTGAAATACATGCGAGTAGGAAGCTATGCAAAGCAGGATTAAATACATCATACTTATTTGACTTTCATGTCCTGCAATAGTGTGAAGAATCTTAATGAGGCATATTTACATTGAAACTGCTGCAGGCAGAACAGACTGACCCCAAACACAACTGTCTGCCTGTTTTCCCATCATCAGTAGCCACAGGCAGGGTGATAAGGTACAGACAGATCGCCAGTCCATCACATGGACACAAAGACAACCATCCACTCTGGACACTTTACATTTACCGTAGGTGTCAATCTGCCTGTGGCAGTGGGGTATGGTTAGAGCGGCGACTGCTGGAGGAGAGGAAGGAGTGGCTCAGCCGGTGATCAGACAGCTGGACAGAATCAGGTAATCAGTCAGCTATATAAGCACACTTGTAACCTGGTTCTGGTCTCTTGCAGTAGGCTGGGTCCGGAAGGAGGAAGCAGGAGCGAGGAGAGAGAAAGAGAGCGACGAACGGCATTTTATTTGTATATGTTTGGTGGACTTTGTCTGTTGGACACAAATGATTAAAAGATTATTTTCCACCACCACGCCGACTTTTTCCCTTCCTCTGGACGAGCTGTGAGTGGGGAAGCTCACACTGCCTGATCCCTAAATCTGCATGTTTTTGGACTGTAGGAGGAAGCCGGAGAACCTGGAGAAAACCCACGCACACACGGGGAGAACATGCAAACTCCATGTATAAAGGCCCTTGTTCTGACTGGGTCTTCTTGCTGCAAAGGCAAGAGTGCTGCAATGATGAATTTGTTGTAGGGACCACACAGGGGCCACACAGGGGCCACACAGGGGCACAAGTGGCTGTTGCCTCACAGTAAGAATGTTGCCAGTTCACGTCCTGGTCTGAGTCTTTCTGTGTGGAGTTTGCATGTTTAATAGTTCTGAAATTTTCACTTTTATAATGCACTAAATTTTTCCCCAATATGTTTTATCTTCAGTGACATCCACTAGGTTAACAGATATAAACTATATCTGTGATGGTGGTGACAGCATTCTGACATGACGCTGATGCTGTGGAGGGTGAATGGTACTGTAACAGAGTGCATTGAAATATTTACCACTGGTGCTGCGAGAGCCCAACAGAGGCAATGATCCAGGTCAGTGGAGATGATGAGAGCGCAGGAGCACAGCTGTGAGAAAACGTCCTGTGTTGGCTCACAGGCGCCATGTATAATAGAGGAGGGAGCAGTGTAGTGCAAATCAAATCAGCATCATAATGAGTATTTATTTCTGCTTATTAACAGTAGTGTATAAGTGCCAAATTAAATTTTGCCCCTAGCATTTCCCAGGAGCACAAAACAGACGAAGAGTTTCATCTTGCATGCATTGCATAATAAGGTCATTGATAGACAGTGTTCATTTGATCACCAAAACAATCAAATCTAATCATCCCATTTTTGAGCTAAGGCTGTCCTTCAATCCTTTTTTCTAGATAGATAGTTTTTATTTCAAACATGTGCAACATTTACATCTTGTCACATGTCTGAAAAGGAGTAGGCAGAGGTATGTATAAGCTTATATGTAGCTATACCACAGCTCAACTTATAGATTACTTTATCCCATCACCAAATATTTACATATTTACAGTATTTTATACAATGTTCTTAGTACATCTGGCTTTAAACAAGAACATTTCCATTACTGTCCTCGATTAAACTGCAGTTCATCCTCATTTGAATATTCTTTTAAAATTATTTGTTTTAATTCATCTGTCAGACAGTTCCATAATTTAACCCCCAAGATCGAAACACACAAAAGTTGTCCTGTCAATTATATATATATATATATATATATATATATATATATATAAATAATATTATTTGTGCTGTTTTAAACTGAATCAGATCCAGACATTTTAGAACTTGTATTTTTTAAGAAGAGTTCATTTGTGTGGTCTATATAAGCTGCGTTATTTATGCAAATGGGAATTCATCTTATTTACAAATGAAAACAAATCAGGACATTTAATATGGACAGACTTCAAAGTGCGAGTGCTCATCATACTTTTTCCCCCCCTGGAATTCCTGGAATTCTGAGCACATGCACAGTGAATTTATGTTTTGTTGAACTGCAGCCAGTATCAAGCAAAGTGGTGATGCACATGTGAATTAAATACACTATCACAGCCAATGGAATCAATTCCACTGCTGTCACTTTGCTGTGTGAAAGGCAGCACGTGTTCAAAGTGAGACCACAACTCATGTGCAGCTCAATTAAGAGGTTTGGTGGTTTGTTACCGACACCGACTGCAGTGATCAGATGTGATGACAGATTATAACTCAGTATTAAATCTATTATTTTCCTCTGCTATACACTCTGATATAAGTATCCGTGAATTAATTATATGAACTGGGAACCGGCGACAATACGAGCTGTCACAGAGCGAAAGGTAGGAAAAGTCTCTGGACAGGTACGCAGCCTATTACAGGATCAACAACCACCCGCGCACACCCACAGTCAATTTAGAGTCTCCTATTAATTTGACCCCAGTCTGTATGTCTCTCTGATTTGTTGGGAGAAGCTGGATTACCTGGAGAAAGGTCTTCGCTCTAAAGGTGAAGATGCAAACCACCATGCCAATTAATTTGAGACATGCACAGAAAGACAATAGACCAGCTTTTTCTCTCAGAACAAATCCTGAAAATAAGCTTTACCAACAACCCAACGGGTAATAAAAGGTACATGTCATGAGGAAACAACTTTTATGATTACTGACACTAAAACATAACAAATCAGTGCATTCCTAAGAAAAGGATGTCTCACAAAACGTGTGATTCTTAAAGATAGAGTCTGTAATATGCTTCTGACTTTTTATCGTAGTTGTTGAAATCCTCGCCTGCCCATGCTTTTGAAGCACATAATCGGAGAGGCACACACTACTGAAGCAGAGTCAGAGGTTGCAAGTGTGTCACAGAAAAATGTACAGTTTCACTTCAGATAATGACTTAATGAGAGGGGCCAACACGAGGGTTGTATTTTGTCAATGTGTCGCCAAGCTATTCCAAGCTTTTCTACACTGTAGTTTTAAATCATTACATTACATTACATGTCATTTAGCAGACGCTTTTATCCAAAGCGACTTACAATGGAATCAAGTACAATTAGCCAGGGGTGGAATCGAACTTGCGACCATGATGTCTTTGGTACACAAGGTAGGGTCTTAACCACTGAGCCACTCCACCCCCATCATGTAGTAAGGAATAAAACATAAAAGGACATGTTTTATTCAATGTCACGTAAATCCCCCCTCTAATCCATGCGCCTGTTTCAACTTGTGGTAATGAACCTTGCAGTTATAAGCAGACAATCCGTTCAGGAACTGAAATGCTAAACTTTTATATGCAAACAAATGTTCTTTACGTTTAAACAATTAGTGCAGCAGCGTGGACGTGATTCGTTTTATGCACGGAGGCTGAACAAGTCTATTGTTTTGTTTTTCAAAATTTCAAAATGCAAAATTTAAATAAATAAAATGGGGGTTGCTCTTAGTCTACCCAATATCCTATATCGTTACTAGTTAGCTCTATTGTGAAATACTGGGGAGAGAGGAACCACAGTGGATTCAAATCCAGATGTGGGTTAACATTTAACTTCTATTAGTGCTTCTAATTTATTGTTATGGCTAAACTTGCCATAAAATAGTTAAAAAGATTTGTTTCTTAGCAACAGGCAAAACATTAAATAAACCCATGAACTAAAAATCTTCTTAATCAAGTCAGCTCAAAAGTAACAAGTGTTTTCCATGAAAGCTACTAAACAAATACATGCACACAAAGGAAATTATTAGTACTCCCTGGCATCGTTTGTTATCTGGAACAAACATTATTTGTGTAAATGTGATGGAAAAAAAACACAATTTGCGCTAGGCTTGTTAACTGGAGCGAGCGGAGCTTGCAAAGCTTCCACAGATATAAAAATGTATGCTGACAGTGAGGACAAAATTACATATTCATTCAAAAACAGCAGCTCAGACTTAAAACGTGTCATGTTGGATACTGCTTACATTTGTTCTCTCGGTATAATCACACTAAACAAACAAGTAAGACATACTGGACATGGTGGCTGCGGCTGACACGGTGAGGAAAAGATCTCACCCCTTCTTGCCCCACGGTGCATTCGTTTTAGCTCAATGATTCATGAGATAGAAAACAATCTGTGCACAGATGAGACGTGGACATATTGCATCTGTCTGTACAGTATATAGACCGTGTGTATTCTGACCTTTTTGAGAGGGTCTTCACACTGAGCTGCCACGTTATTGTTATCTGTAATCTGTATTAACAAAGATGCTTATGTTTTATTATTACAGATAATAAATCTAATCCTCAGGAATCTATGATTTGACTGTCTGCATGTTATCCATGGTTGTTGACTACCTACAACTAATCCAGTCGGCAGATTGCCAAGCGAACATCAGTATTTTTTTGTTTTACCAGGAGAAATACAAGTGATTTTCTGTGAAAACTGTGAAAACTCCCTCCTGAAGCAAAACACTTTATTCACTACTCCACTACTCTTGGCCAGTCAGACCAAGTCTTGTAAAATAAATTTTTTTATTAGGTTTAATATGATTAGAATAGTGAAGGATGTCGAAGCAGCAGGTATAATTACAAACTGACAGCATACTGTGTGACTCTTCGGTGTTAATGTTCACAACACTGCAGCCCACATACTATCCCCCACTACATTACACTCCTCTAAGACTCGGTGTGTGCAGCATGAAATGCACGTTGCGGTCTATATATAGTCCTCATTAACATGCAGGAATACCACATAGATGAGCGCGCATAAAGCATTTGTTCTCTAGAAGAAGTCCCTATTCCTGAACAATCACAGTCACTGTACATCACTGATACAATGCTGTACCATGTCTACATCCTGTCAGGCCATAATGCATTCCATTCTTGGAATGTCACAGAGATGAAGTCACTCATGCCTCGGGGTCTTTATCCTGTATTCCATGTGGCGGCGGCTGCCACTGACATTTTATCTACTTCCGTGGCTCCTCACGATACAATCTGGGCAAACCTTCCTCCACAAAAGAAGGCTCAATGTTCCAATACAAAGGAGTTTTAAACCAGCCGGACTATGCATCTGTTGTTGTTGTTGGCCTCGCATAGTGAAAAGATCCCTGAGGGAATTAATTTGCTCTTTCATCTAATGAGCAGTCAGGCAGACATACCTGCCCTGTTGCTGCTCCTCTGAGGATATAGGTATCAAAACAGGATGTTATGCTATAGGGTAAAACAACTGGATGGTTGTTGTGCTAAAGAGAGAAATGCATGAAACTTTCACGTGGGGAATCCAAATGACAATGTGATGTAGTGACATGTTTCCATTATGTCATGAAAACTGCTTAAGAATCAGTCAATGATACAAAATCAAAAGAGTGATTAATATATAGGAGTTTATCCATAAATATAACAATTTCACCATGATTCCACAGGGGGGCAGCAGATAGATTTTGCTAACAGGCTCCCACTCCCACTCCTGGTTCACTGTGAGGTGTTTTAATCCCATTTGATTCAGCTCTGTGGATTTTGAGCAGCAGTGAATTTAACTGACACCAGATGTATTAATTGAAAGAGACAGCAAAAGCTGACTTGTGCTTTTTGTCCCCCACTTCCTCCTTGACCCTCTCATGTGGCAGACTGACCCAGCAACCCGAGTATGGATTAATGGTGTTTGAAGAAAAAAAAACAAAAAAAAACAATCCAGGAGTCTCAGAGGTCAGGGTCACAAATGTGCAGTTCAGTGTGGTGCACAGTAGTCTGTATTTACTCTTCAGGTTAAATCTCCCCTTAAATACACACACACACACACACACACTGGATAGTGACCATATTGTCATGTAATAAGTCAGTAATCAGTGAGTGGTAGCACCTGTTTATAGATTATTTATGTTCTAGTCAATTATACTGTAGAACAGGGTTCATTTGGGACCTCTGGGAGAGCATAAGGTCCAAACAGGCCAATGCAGTAAATTCTATCCATAAATCATATATTGTACATCAACCTTTCAGGAACATATTATAATTCAGGCTGTGTTAAAACAGCAGCTGTGCTGGGAACTCTGTTGATATAGATTGGACACATCTGGTGCCCAGGTTGCCAGAATATTCATGCGTGTTACGTTTCATGCTACAAGTGGGCCTAATTAAGTTCACTTGTGAGAGAACGGGCCATACGATGACAGAAGAAACACCTTACATTATGCATGAGGTGCTTCGATGCTGCATATATTCAAACATTTAAATAAAACCAATAATAATGGACACTAATTCAAATGTCAACATTCTTGTCTGGCTGAACGATTGCTGCAAATGCATCACAGATGGTGGTAGCCTGTAATAAATGTGGGGGTTTCAGACGGTAAACTTTACCTGACATGTAGCAGCTAATGCTCCCGAGTCCAAGCTGAGGCATTTAATTTAATCCCAGTTAACTGTTCACTGCATTTGTTTCATCATAGTATTGAGCGTGACACATCCCAGCTGGAATCTAACCAGAAATGCTGCAGTCTTATAATATGTAGAGCTGAAACTGACTATGGTTGTAATTGTTGAGCTCTTTAAATATTCTTTAAAAAACATTATTTACTCCATGGCTTTAACTCAGGTTGAGCTGGACTCCCATTTGTTTGCTTTTATGCATTTTCTTTTTTTTTTAACCATGCTCTGTATCATTTTAAATGTCTTGTTTTTATGCTATCTATTTTTATTGTTTTTTTTTTTTATTGAAGTTATTCTGTACAGCACTTTGCACAACCTCGGTTGCTTTTAAATGTGCTCTTTCAATAAATTCGAGTTGAGTTGAGATTATGTTAAATATTTTCCCAAATAAACGATTAGTTGTTTAGTCCACAAAATGTGCAAAAATTGTGAAAACCTGAGAAGATTTAATTTGTTTAAAAACTGACAAAGACCAGGGAGCTAACAAGATAACGTGGCCAAGAACAAAGAGAAAAGTGTGAGAGACAACTAGACACAGGTGAAGCAAATTAAGCTCATCAAAAAGGCGGGAAAACAGACAAAGACCAGGGAGTGGTGAAGTGACCACCAAACCAAACAGGAAGTGTCAAAATAAAACAGGAAAATCCACAAACTCTACGGGGAGAACAACAAACACCAGTAACTACAAGACAAGAAATAAAGCAATACCAATAAGTCAAAATAAATTAAAGCACTAGGAATAAAACAAAGGTCAAGTTTCTATACAATTCCCTTTCTACTTGTGATTTATTGCCGCTGTCTGTTAAATTCCAAACTGCAGTGGTCAGACACATGACTTCAGAAACATCTGATCAGTGATCTAAAATTCAAACTGAACTTTACGTCATAATTGACAATATAGGGGATTTTTTCTTTGTTACTATAACAATGTGTGGTACTTTGAACCTGAGACAAACTAAAAGCATGTGCTGTAAAACACTTTTTCTTTTGAATGATTCCACATCTCTCCCATCTCTATGACAACCGGCTTTTCAAATCGACCTTCTTGATTGACTGTTTGGAACAACTCTAAACACACCTTGATTATTTCAACCCATCTTATAAACTAGTTCTAAGAAACTATAAACCAACCAGGCTTTACATTCTGCCTACTGACGTGTGGGCACAGCCAGTTCTGAATAGTGATCTGATATGTAGGCAGTTGTTAAGATACTGGGCTCTCTTGGGGTAAGGATAAGTGAGCCAATCTTTTACAAAAGTTATTCTCTTTACAAATGTAAACACTGAATTAAAAAAAAAACCACAACTATTCCAACACATGCTTTTATAGCTCACAGACAGCAGAGTTTCAGGGGAGTTTAGGTGCCCCAGGCAAAAGGGACCTGTCATGTTGCAGCGCCACTGCTCACAGAAGGAACAATAAACACAAAGAACCTCCAGACAAGACAAAACATCAAGCAGCAGAAGAAAGGTGGAGAACATCAAGACGATCCTGAAGTAAGAAAAGCACATTTTTCAATTTTAAGAACACACTTCCAAGTTGGCTTTATTCAATGCTATTGCAGACACAATACTCTCTCTGTCGTGGGGTCCTGGTGAGAAAAATAGAACAATAAGGACACTGTTGGCCCTGGACTTGCAACATTTATTGTATTAATATCGTCCAAGTATCTGTAACCGCATGAGAGACACAGGCCTGTATTGCTCTGTGAGTGCTTAGCAGAGACGGGAGGTTTGATCAAATGCGTGGTTTCAAAGGTTGGACGGTCACCTGATCCCCTGTGTCAGCATGTGTCTCTCAGTGTGTGTGGTAGTTGGGGGTCCTCGGTGCCTTGGGGTAATAGTATAATAGTTACCAACCCACCCAGAGGGCCAAAACCTCTCCAACCCCTGAACAAGGTGACCTGCATCAGACATATTTGATTTCAAGGGCTAATGTTTGAAATGATGAGTTCTTGACAGGTATTAAAGAGACAGAGCGAGGGACACAGACACGTTCGATTGTGCTGGGTAGCATCGTCTTAGATCTTCAGAGAAATCTGGAAACATGCAAAATGTTGAGGAAGAAATCAGAGCTTGTAAAATATAAAGCTTTGGACTTTGTTAAATTCTTCTAATTGTTAGAACGATAAGCTGGTTGGAAAATCAGCCACAGGCTTGAGGGCCACACTAGACATTCATGTACAGCTCTGGTTTTTCTATTTGCACTGATGTCAAAAAGGAAATGGAAATGAATTTCTACTTTATGTAAAGCAAGTGAGGGTTTTTTTAATTTATTTTTTTAAAGTTCATAGCATGGAAAACTGGGGTGCAAGAAGGAGACAGAAGAAGTGTAACGTTGTATTTTACTGAGCTTTCAAATACTGTGTTGATGGCCTTGTAATGCAATTCTCTATGTAATCCACATCTCTGTTCATGACATGGTGCACAAAGATATGCACCAGCCAGAACTACAACTGTCTGCCACTTGTGTTCTTAAGTGTATGTTTCATTATTTGTCGTTTGCCTGTTTGCCTGTGTGTGTGTGTGTGTGTGTGTGTGTGTGTGTGTGTGTGTGTATGTGTGTGTGTATGTGTGTGTGTGTGTGAGATTACTGCTGAGATTAGAGATAATGAGGACAGACAAATCCACAGAATTAAGAAAAATCATCTTGGTCATATATGATGATCAACTGTGTGTGTGTGTGAGCCAAATCTTTGTCAAAACTTCAAACAAGTCAGTGAGTACTTTGAATATGATAAAAAGCTTGAAGCAGAAGTGGAGGAGAATGTTGCCCGAAACGCGACCAATGGCCAACTCAAACTCACAGTTCACATCCGGTGAGGCCGACAAGGCAGTTTACAACAAGTACATTTGTTAAGGGGAAACATTCCAACTTGATAGCTGACAACTATCCATGAAAAAATATTGGTGTGTGTGACGGCAAATTCCTCTGTCAAAATGTGTTTCCCACTGACTCTCTCCATCAGCCTTCAGCTCAAAACTACTGTGCCGTGCCGAAGGGCATCAGTGTTGGGAAGCGAGCCAATTCTGAGATATAGCGCCTTGTAGAGAGTGGGGTACTATATCACAAAACCCTCATTGTGGCAAAATGCCATTTAGCCTGACGTTCGTCCTTTGGCATTAAGATCACAGAGAAATCTACAATTATCCTGAAATTACAGTATCGTGAATGACGCACACACTCACACAGAGACTACAACTATGGGGTGTTTAAATAAAACTGGCGCAAGTTTAAATGTCCTCTCTTGTGTTATCTTGAGGCAATCACTTAGCTTGTTAGATTAATTCTCTTCCTCCAAGAATGGCACTTCTGATGCTTTGATAAATTGCTCACGATAAAAAGTGGCATTCTTAGAGGAAGAGAATTGATAAATTGCTCACGATAAAATAATTAATGTCACAAGAAAATGTTGGCCTTTCTCCCACATGGGTTCAGTCCAGGGTTTAAGAGTGAGCATAATAATAATAATAATAATAATAATAATAATAATAATAATAAAACAACAATGGACAAACTGTTCATTGTGATGCTGAATTATCACGAGAAATTTCAAATTCAATTAATTTTTAATATATATTGTTATTAATAAGTGAAAACAGAGGTGTCCTGCTAGGTAAAATATTAATTTGAAAATGTGTTGTACAGAAATTGGTCACCAGGCTTCATTACAATCTAAGGGTATCTCAAGATACATGGATCAATCAATCAGGACAATCTTAAATCAATACAGTGTGATATTCACCACTTTTACATCAGCCAGTAAACATTTCTGCACAAGACGTGAAGTATTGACACTAGTGAGCTAAATTGGCTGGAAATCTCATTTAAATTTTATGCATTTGGCCTTTGCAGCAAAGCAAAGAGGAAGTGAATTGTTGTGAATGCATGCGCATTGGATCAGCATATCCTTCAGACAACTGCTGTAAATGAGAGCTCATCTGTCCACAGTCAGTCCTCCGACAGCGACACAATCTCCCACCAACCACACACAAACACACACTGAACCCTTTGTAAATAAACACTAACTCGAGAGGATCGCTCCCTCGATCATCATCACACAGCTGTAAACACAGATGTGCTGAGAATCATATCATGTAGCAGAAACTCTCAGGGCTGAACAGGAAGTACAGTCGGTTTTGAGCACAACAAATTTACACATGCAGTGTGGAGGGGAGAACTGAAGTCTGAATTACAGCTGCTACACATCATACATGACTCATGCGGTAGATATGGATTTGAAAACCATTAAACTACCAGAGCAGAAACTTAAACAGTGTAACATGACATTACATAGAGGCGTTTTGACATTTTTGGAATTCTTCTGTTCTATAAGAAATTTAATCCCATATAGAAATGGTCTTTTCTGTCACATACAACAAATCCATTGTCCTGCAGCATTCGGGAGCCTTTTCCTGAAAGGCTATCTGCCTGGTGGCCCCAGGCTAATTTGGGTGCGGTGGAGTGAAGGTCACAGGGCACATGCTTTGCCTGGTTTTGGCTGGTGGTCTGAGCACACATCCTTCACATCACTGCACAGGTCAGGTGCTCAATTTGCTTCAGGTGACCACAAGCTGAATTTCAGTATAGTAGTAGATGAAGCACATAAGACAACCTGAGGCCAAGTGTCACTAACACGAAAGCCCCTTTTCCACTAGCGCTCCTCGGCACAGCACGGCACAGTTATTTTGTTTTTTCCATCAGCGATAGTACCTGGTACCTTTTAGTACTACCAGGTACCAGGTACCAGCTTTTCAGACTGCCAGCCACTGATTGTTTAGAGTGTCATCACAGAAAGACGTACGACACAAGATTCAAACTGAACTCTAGATCAATTAAAAATGTAGGTAAATCTCCAACATTTAGCAAGGAAATGTCTAAAATCTCATCATTTAACACAGTCTGGTGTATTTAGCTACAGCACTGTTTCACTTCAGTGACCGTGTCAGATGACAACTGCTTTACAAGTCACTAATCATCAGTTTGTGTGTGTCACGTGTAAAACGAAGTCACTGCAGTGAAACCGTGTAGAGTCGAGCCGTGCCGAGGCGTAGCGAGCTGGGACCATGTGGTGGAAACACAGCATGAGCCACCTCATTTGGCTAAGGTTGGTAGCACCCAGTGGAGCAACTTCCCCAGTCGAGGTTTGGTGAGCCGAACATTTAATTATTGTGATACACTTTTTGGTCTCTACCCAAAGCTCATTATCATAGGTGAAGGTTGGAATGCAAGACACGTAGTACATTTAAAGCTTAGCCATCTTTCTCATCTTCTGCCTCATTGAGCTCTTCCCTGTAATATTGCAACAATTTGCATGTCAATCTATTGAGCTGTTTAAGTCTGAGCCTATTTTATTCAAATTTCTTCACGGGAAACAGCGACTGACCGGATTCTACCAAAATACTATAAACATATCATGTAGTGATTAACTGTTTATGTGTCCACTGAGATCCAATATGGTCTGTGTAACATAGATGTGTCATCCACTCATGTCTGTGCCAAGTGCAATATCTGCAATGAATTCTGCAAGCTAGTGTTCAACATGAGCTGCGCCATAGACACGTGTCACACCTCACTTACCATAGTACATATGCACTTTTACAATTTGTATATTCCCCATTCAACTCTCTGTCTGTCATTTCATTTGCCACCAGCATTAGAGCCTGTGTTTCAGCTCCATCACCACCACAGCATCCACCTGTAGGCTCTGATAGGGTGTTTGAGGTATTTGCTTTTCACTCCTCACATGTCATGTAATATAATCTGCAGGAGTGAGGAGATTGGAGACTAAAAGCCAAGTTTAAATGTGTTTTCCTGCTGTAATAAACATTTGAAACGTGGGAAGTCCGACTGAAATGAGCTCAGCTAGCATTGTTAGCAGCACATTATCATTTGCATTACAATGGGTTGTTAATATCTGCTAATACTCTTGCTGGTGTGTTATGGGAGTTGACAGATGTATATTGTGAAAGTTCATTATGTCTTCTAATTGAACTTATAGATATAACGAGATATAGTAAAACAAAAACAGGCACCTATTGAAAGTGAACTAAATGGAGTAGAATGTGTACGCATGCATGGAACCATGAGACCATACTATGAATGGAATTGCAGATATGTACATGTGACTATAACCTGCATGCAACTCACTACGGACACACAAGATTATTACATATTTTAAGCTCCGGTCACTTCTGTCGCCAAAACACTGCTTGTGTTGCCGCTCTGTGTCTGTGTTCCCAAATGCATCACTCTGTTTTCAACGCAAAAACAAAACACCTCTGTACTGAGAAACAGAGTCATGTGGAGCTGAAAGGCTTAATCAGCTTTGTGTGAACTCATTTGACAATGTCAACTCCTGTTCAAATTGCTGTGACAATTGTCGGTTGAAGTTTGTAACACACTTATTTATAATGTTCACACTGAGGATGGCAGAATAATTCAAAACACTCACTTGTTTTTGTTTTTTTGTGTTATTATATATAATTTGTGATTATTAGTTTGTTGACACTTTTATATAGTTAGATGATTTTTTTTGTATGTTAATTTTGTGTTTTCTTTTAAATATTGTAAAATTTCAACATTATTTAGGTAGAGGCTTCAAATAAGCCCACAAGGCTTTCTACCTCTTCCTGCACTGTATGTTACTTTGTATTCTAAACTGTGCAAAATAAAATAAATAAAAAAATAAAAAATAAATACCTGGAGACACCACTTTTCAGAATTCAACACTTAACATTTTGCTGATTCATGAGCAAGAGAATAAAGTTCCGTATAATCTACATATTTAAATATGACCTCAGTCCAAGCTAGCATCCAAACATAATATGTAACATACCCACTGCTGACCAGGAATGCTACTGCTGGCTGACGAACATGACCTGCGCTGCATCTTGGTCTGTTATGTCTTTGTGGTAATCAAATCTGAATGTTTCATAGAATTAAGATTAAGCCCTCACTTCCTGCATGGTTCCACGAAGTCAGCTGTCTCTTCAAACGCAGGGTCTGAGTTGATGTGGTTGATGAAGGCCAGATGTTGATGATTGCCACAGCACACACATTTTGCTCTTTATCCAGAGAAATTGAGAGTTACAGTTCTGCTTTACAAACAATACCATTCATGTCACTGGTAGTTTTGGAAGGGATGTGTTTAATATCACATGATGCTTTTTTTTTTTTATAACTTCTGGTTTTAATTTCTTTACTTTCTAGTGCTTACAAAACATAAAACATCACTACAGAGACAGGATGCAGTTTTACAAGGTTGATTTTCTCTTCATCTGCATGGTATATTGTATATCCCTCACTTTTAATATTGGTATCAGAACAAAGTTCACTTTCATTTTTGCTAAATACCCCAAAAAATCTCCCCATTCAAGCTACAGTGCTGCAAACATGAACAAAAAGGTTATTCCTGTCATTTCCATTTAATAGCTGAACCCCCTCCAATAAGAAAGCCTACATCCAATTACATAACTGAACATTAGAGAAAAGCACTGTTGCCGCTATAAAAATAATGGCTCATAAACATATAATTCCCCATAGTCAAAGATCAAGTTGCAATGTTTTGCCCTTATGCAATACATCAAAACTGATTTAAAGCTGGGGTCTACAAGCCTGAAAAAGCTAGCAGGCTACTTTTTGAAGCATATCCTATCCCCGCTTAAAACACATGAACACACACTGTGAGACAAGTACTAGAAGACGATTCAAGGAGAGATCAGTCACTGACAGTAACTGCACCAGGTCTAAATAACCTATAATAAAGCAACATATGTGCAGGTAGGCTAGCATTAGGTAGATAAATGAATTAATCATTTAATTTGGTCCAAATTACATTATTGGTCGTTCATGACAGAAAATTTAAAGACATGATAGAACAAACAAATGACAGGCTCAAACATTAGGTTAACAGCTAATAAAATAAAAAAAGTAAAAAAATGTTTCTTCCACATTTACTGTGTCATGCTATGTTTCAGGTCTCATTGCAGAGATAACGTGTCACTTCTTGCACATGACCTCAAATTGCTTATCCCTGGCCATGTTTACAGATGTCCAAACTCTATGATAAACAGCAGAACAGTCTGGCTCTGGCCCGAGTGACAAAATTGGTTTCTGCAAATGAGTTTCTGCAGATGAGCGGTGGGAGGCCAGGTTTCAAATCCCCATGGTCCTGTAGCGCCAAAGCAGGAAGAAATCACTGATGTAACCTCATCTTTTGTGGGTGTCTGTTCATTCAAATGCTAACTGTAATAATCATAGACAGCAAATTGGATCTAATCCTTTATGGTAGAACACGCCCCCCCACATCATGAAACTATGGGTAGTTTTTCCAAACATGGCCCTGACCAGCATCAAAAACATGAGCTGTTGCCATGAGGACTTCAGAGCAATAATAAAAGCCAGAGTGTAATATTCATAAAATATATGGTAAGATGATTTTGCTTCCATATGTTCATATTAGGATCCAGATGTTAGAGGCTGGTGGTGGCTGCATAGAAAAGTCCTTATTTACAAAAAACATCGACCATTATCTAATTTAAAGGTGATGTCAATACTTAAAATACAGACTATCAAGTGACCTTGATGTTGAGCTTTGTTGTGAGCGTGAGAGCTACAGATGTTCTCATTCCACACCTGGGTTAGTTTATGCTCTCTCACTTCCAAGTTGAAAATAGTCTCTTGAAACATTAGTACTATTCAGTCTCAGTGCTTCAAACGTCAGTATCACTGGGTAACTCGATCCAGCGCATGAGCTGGAGTCGACGATTACGTCAGTTTAGAAAAATCAAAAAACAGTTTAACCGAGTAAGCATCTGGGCGACTTCAAACACCTGCAATAGAATGAATGGATGGATGAATGAATGAATGTGTTTTGGCATCTTTATTTTGCATAAACACTTTCTCTAATTTCTGAACATTAAACTAAAGCTTTATTTTGTGTATGATGTGTGGATGATAACCTGATCGTGCCCACCAGTGTCAAGCTCACTATACACAGTAAACTAAATATCATGTGCAAGTTACAGATTATTAGAAACCAACTGGAGAAATCCAAACACATGCTGAATAAAATCTGATAAAATGAACAAACCTGAGTTTCATTTGCTAATTGATATCAACACAGTGAAGCAGTGGCTTATGGGAAAGTCATGGGGTTGGCAGGTTTCTAAATCTTAAAAAAACCTCAGTAACATCATTACAGTCCATGATTTATATCAGATTACACAGCAGTGGTGCGAGAGGATAAGTAGGGCATCAAAGTGCAGTTATGAAATTCACTGTAAGTAGCAATGATTTCAAGATTTCATGGACATTTATCGAATTGTTCTGCAAATATTTCACTCTAAAAACAAAATGAGTGGTGTCAGTGAAAGTGAGAGGAATTAAATGTTTAAAAAAACTATTGAAACACTTAGATCTGAACAAGAGTGATGATAATGATAATAGCTACAATAGATAGCAGCATTAGTTGTGATACTAACAAGCTGCTCCTGTCACTCACACATGCTATGACCACCTTGGCTCCAGAAAACAGGCTCAGGGCTCACATTAGTGGTGAGTTAAGCATGGAATGTTGTTACAGTAGTTAAGGTTAATTTATGCTACTGTATTTAAATGTACTAACATCGTTCTAGCATCACTTGTCCAAAAGAAAAAAGACAACTACTGTGCAGCACCCTGTGGTCAAAAGGTTAGGATCCCTGCCGTATACAACAAGTCATTTATCAAACTGCTGGTGACCTCGAAAGGGCAGGCACTAGGACCTTCAGCACTCCACAGTCAAGCAGAGCCTGCAGCCTCTGAGAGGCTTCTCACTTACTCTCAGAACAAATTTCAAACAAGTGCAAGACTCTGAAAGGACTGTTCGGGGTCAAAGATTGCAAAGATTTTGTTTTCTTTCCACCATCTTCCTGGCATTTTGTGGAATTGGACACAAACTGGAATATATTTCAGTCTTGCGTCAGTGGGGAGAACAGAGAGAGCTTTTGCAGAGGTAGATTATTTTACCTTCACTTACAATGTATGGATCCACACTTACCGCTGATGCAAAGTTGGTGTTGACTTTTATGTTTTACAAGTTTTGAACTACAAAGAATTGACTTAAGGTCATTTATTAACGGCCTATTTTTTAAACATATTTTCAGATGTGCAACTTTAAAATATAGCTCTGTTTAACAAGTTTAGGAAGAAAGTGTTAAATACAGTTCCCAAAGAAGCAATGTTTAACATTTTTACATTTGCTGTGTCTGTTTGTTGATAGTAACCTGTTTTAGATCATTTTGCGGGTCTAGAGTTGAGGATCATCTCCTCCATCCACTCAGAAACTGTTGAAGCTTTACCTTGGGCTCATCAGGTTACAATAGCACTGATCAGTCCTTTACTTGTCTCCTTGGGCTAGGTAACATTCTTCGACTATTCCTGCAGAGTTTCTGTATTTGTGTGGTATGTCGAGTTGGAAACAAAAAGCTAGCTTCAGGGTAGTCTTCTCAAATTATCTATGCCACAGAGTTGAAACAAATTATTGCATTCTTGACATAATAGCAGGTGATTATACTGGAGAAGACTTGCTGTGCTTTCTTTAATTAGGAGGTACATTTCAAATAAACTAACATGCAAATGATGTTTCTCTGCAATACATTTAATTATTTTCAGCATCAGCAAAAACTCTCTCTAGATGTATGCTGGCATACAGTCTTCAAGTTTACAGACTGTGAAGAGGGTCTGCAGTTCTACTACTCTTAATGTGGGATCAGAGCAGTTATTTTCAACCGAAAAACATGTGGTTTGTTTTAACTGACAGTGAAAAGTAAACTACACCAACGGGACGGCTTCTCTTGACTTTTACAATAGAAGCAGTAGTCAATTTACATTGACAATGAGAGTGATGAGATCATATAGATTGGGATGTGCGTAGGATGCTGGTCTCCATGAATAATTAAGGCACTTTTGATCTGTAAAGAATAGGAAATACCGTAACATAGGCAGGATGCATCTCTGGTTAGTGCGAAGTTCCTTTAAAAGTGCAAAGTTTCTTAAATACCACTTCCAAAACAGTAGCTTCATTTCAAGGCCAGTTTATAGCCTTTGAACGAGCAGCCAATAATCAACACTCTTGTGGTTTTGTGACATGGTAAGTTGAGCACAGTCTGCTATGCAGCTGTGGTTTAACTCGCACTAGCTTGGCAAATAAACAGTGGATGCTCCACAACTCATCTTTTACGGCTTTAAACAAGGACGAAGAAAATGTAGACAGCTGGGCTAAACACCCTCCGCAGTTTGTGATAATTTCCTCTTCTCATTTCTTCATCTCTGTTCTTATACGAACACCACTTCTCAACACAGTCAACTCATTTGTCCCTCTCTCTTATTTGGAAGCTACATTTCATGTAAGAAAACCTAAGATTTCCTAGAATAAAATTCAATATAATATATACTAATCATTTTCAATTCATGTCTCAAAGTGTGCTGAGGAATGCTTCTACGCCTCGACTAGAATATACATGGTGCTGATTACTTAAATATGGAGTCATTCAGTCAGCTTCAACCTCTCTAAGGTGCTAATTAAAGTGGGGGATCTCTAGAAGGTGTTTTCCCATGGCTTGTCCTCATCTGGCCTGCTTTTCTTAATCTTAAGACCTGAAACTTGTGATTGTAATCACTATTAGTGAATCAATATGTGTCTGATGACCCCAGTTACTTATATTCTTCCAGAGGTCCAAAGAACCAAAGTTATTCAATGTTAATTAGTCTAAAGAAAATAAAATCACGGCACCACTTGTTAAAAACTGAATTCGCAGAAGAAATGAATCAACTAAACTCATTTCATCCAAATGTTTCACTCCTTGGTTCAGTCATAATGGAAAAGCTGAAATAATCTACGCAGAGCACTACATGCCTACATTAAGATTTCCTGAAATGTACGTTAAATATATTTACATGCGTTTTCTGTAATCGGATTGCAAGTAAGTGTAAATAAACCCGAGGACGGATTGTTGTCCAATCTGCGAAACCACCTCAGGAGGTGGTCGGAGACGTGTTGTGACCACATCGCTCAAAGGTGTAAAGCAACAAATCTCTGACAATAACTGCATGAGCAGCGCAAAATACGTTGGCTCGGAGCACGGCTAACGTGAAAGCGACGACAAAACTGCACTCTGCTTTTGTTGGTTGTCTGCTTGTCAAAGACGACGTCTTGTAAGGAGGAGTCCATACAATAGCACGTGCAGCAAACGTGGTTGTTGTTGTTTTTATGGCAGCGCACAGGATGTGACGCTGTAGTCTGCTGCTGGAAATCTTTGCAGAAAGAGGGGAAGGTGACGTGGGGGTTGTCGGTGGGTGACCATGATCCGATGTCAGTGGCGCTGACACCTGGACCTAATAATACCTCTTCAAAACAGCAAAAGGGAGACAGTGTCTTTACAGTGAGTGAGATTAGAACCAGACTGATACATTGCTCAGCCAGTATCAACTTCTCACACATTTATCGGTTTTGGCCATAACATAATGTCAGATGTTTGGTTTCTTCATAAGGCCAAAAAGGATGTAGAAGTTAGAGGGCTTGGCGATGTGGTCAAACAGATTTTTTTTTCCAAGTCAGACAAAATTGAATTTGTGCTATCTGGTTTCTTATTTGCCTCAAAAAATGGCTGTTACTGAGATAGACATCAGAGGGGCAAACAAATGGAAATGATCTCGTCAAGGCAGCGAATCAGGACGCTAGACAGCAGACCTCAAGAGAAAGCAGAGATGCACAAAAATCGACTCTGCGAATAAGTAAACTACAGTTGAGTTTGTCAGCAAAATTGGGAGTGGAATTCAGAGTGTAGTGCTCCCCGCTATGGCTGAAGATGTCTGTCTTGAAGTTAAAAGTTAAAGACTGGTTCCACACATTACATCGAAACTGTAAAATGAAGTTATGAAGCAACTGAGAATTGGTTTTTATTTTTAAAAGCAAATCAGGAAAGGGTCACATCTGAGGGTTGCACAGTTACTCAGTTCAAGTTTTGTTACAACAACCCTCAGTGACAGCTATTTCTGAGCTATAAAAGGCGCTAAAAAAAGGGGAAACACACCTTGTCTTGACAGTTTTATAGTGAGCAACTGAGGAGTTAAGGAATTTACAGACTTTCTTTTCCATTTTTATTTTCACTAAGGGGCATTTACTCCCAAAAAGGAGGACTCGATTAATGGAGGCATATGCAGGATATTTTCTTTGACCTTTGTCAATGTGTCAGAAAGAGAGAATCAAGGTGGAGCCTTGTCATGTGCTACACAAGGGTTAGGGTTGGTTAGGTGGTTAGGGACAGTTCTAGCATTGATGTACTTAAGGACAGCCTTATTTGCTCTGAGAAAGAATGTCCCACAATATTGATTTCAATTAATAACAACAACAACAACTCTTGCTCTCGTGCCAACACCACTGAGAATCAGCCATCAGAGGGTACACCAAAATAGATTTCGGCCACTAACAAAAGGCATAACTTACGGAGGTGTTGATCCACTGCTGCGTTCCATCAGTAAGTTCAAATGTGTTATTTTGTGACTTTGGTGTTAGAAATCCTTTGTTTGGATTCACCTACGTGACACAAACTTCCCAAACAAAGCAGCAGTGTGTCAGCTGCTCCTGGTTTAGTGTGAGCTAAAAATAACAAAAACGGATTTTCTCTGTGGACTTTGGTGCGGAGGAATGTAGAATAATGGAGCGGTACAGTAATTGTGGTTGAGGGGTTCCTTTTAGCTTTTTCATTTTCATTATATGTATGTTGATCTCTTAGATCTCTCAGACAAATTCTTTAGTGGCTCCGTTGTGTCCTAACTGGCACACATGTTTTCAGTGATACTATCATCTTTTACTCAGCATCATTTATTTCATCAATCTTAGAGAATTGAGTTTTAGAAAAGGAAGGGTTGCAACAAACCACTAATGTTAATGACTGGAAGATGAATGCCTGTTGTAGCATTTCACTGGAAATTGTGCAGAAAGTAGTGTGTTCACCTACATCTTACATTCTCACCAGAGCTAAAACCAATAAATGCCAATAAAAAACATCCCTACTGGTGAAAAACTTGTTTAAATCTGGGATTACACTGGTGATTTGACCAGTGGGAATGGGGGGATTGTGTACAGTCACGCTTCAATAAATCTGAACTATCCCTTTAAAGGCCCGCATGACACATTCATGACAGCATCATCTGTCAATGTGTCAAGCAGTCTGTGAAAGCCCTAATGCACTGTTAAAAAAAAAAAATAGTACAATCCTGCTGCTCTAAGCCCAATAGGAATAGATTCCAATAAATTCTGACTCACCTTCCGGACAAGGACATACACCTTCTACTGTCTTTCAGGTAATGACACTGTGGAAAACTGAGTGGCCTTTGATTAATGAGCTTATACTATTACAGATAAAGTTAAAACATCAGATGCCACCTGTGATAATAAAACAAATCACCGTCAACCAATCAATCAATCCATATATCAAGATATGCCTCAAAGAAAAATGCTGAGGGATCCCGTAATAAGTTCTGATTAAAAAAAAAAGCTGTCAAACTACTTGATTACATGCAGATGACTTCTTTAAAGTATTTTACAAGTACAATCTTGTTCTTACACTAGAAACTGTTTAGATTTTAAAAAAAAGTGTTATATTTACTTATGTTAAGTAGATGATGCACATATTCCTTAAAACTGATGAAAAACATTTATTTTGGTTGCAAAAAGCAAAACCTGCAATTTACACAAGTGCACACATCGTGTAAATGTTAATTGATCTGATGGTCATAACACATGTTGATAGTTTTCTTCTCCTCCACATAAACAGGACTGTAATTGTCTATAATTATAGAAGCTTGCTTTATTCCTCCTTCCACTGGCATTAGCGTTGTTAATCCACCCTTCATATATAATTGCATTAGCATCTTTCTTTCCATGCAGACGTGTTCCATCGTCTATTCCAGCCTCAGGCACAGTTTGCGGAACACAGTAGTGTTCACTTAGAAAGCATGTAAGGAAAATCATAGGCTGCTGTGAAACCTACTGTTGTGTAACCGCGCAGTGTTCTCACTCTTAGAAAGTCAGTAGAGTCTTTCTCTGATATCACATCTTCACATTAACTGTTTGCTATTCATACATGCAAGAACAAAAGAGTGTAAAAGCGAATATCTGTGTGTATGAGCAGCAGAGACAATAACAAAGTATTCCCTGTGAAGTGCCACTGCAAGCATGAGCACCTCATTATTTCAGAAAGAGAGTTACAATAAGGCCAGGCCACACACAAACACACACACTCTCCTTATTATACCAGCCACTATTACAAATGTAGCCAAGCTCTCTAAATACCTACTATGATGTCAAAGAAGAAAAGTTAAAGATGAACATGCCTGCTCCCAAAAGCGAAGCCATATCATCTTGCCTCTTTCATGTAAAGCTACAGAGTTAACTCTGTAGCTTTCTGCCGTGTTTCTTTTTTCTTTTTAAATGGTGGATCATTGTTGCATCCCTGTTCCGAGTTTCTGCCTAAAGCCCTCACCTCTCATATCTGATTGGCTGGATTTTGCTGGAGTTGTTGAGCTGTAAGTTGCACAATTTGTTGGCAAACGGAAAAGCAGGGTGCAAATCATGTAGTGTGAACTAGGCTTTAGTAGATGGGACATGGGCCAAACTGTCATGGTTCAGGCAAAATAGGGTCCAAATGCAACTACAACTCTTTAATTAAAATCAACTAAAAATAAAACTAAACTAATCAGACAGAGTGTAAGGTGAAAAGGGAAAAATTAAAATACATCAAAATCAGTTAGCGTGTTAAATTCTGAAAAAATGTCCATGTTAACATGTATTGGAGAGACTTGCCTCTACCAGGATGGTGTATGCACTACTGTATCACTGCAGCAGGAAAGAACACTTACTGTGACATCTACATATGACTGATGAACAATGGAAGGACAAACTGACTAAAAACACAAAGTAAAAAAGAACAAACATGATAATGACAGTCCAAATCACAACTGAATGTCCAAATGAATCAAATCAACTTGGGAAACCCAGGGGTCATGACACAAACAAATGAATTTTTAACATGATGCTATGAAAACAGGCTGAAACACCATGATTGGCAGCTGAGACAGACTTGCAATTGAAGCTTGCAATAGACAAGACCTCAGTATCATTGTTTCATTCCACACTCACTGCAGACGCTGGCTGCCGATGATGTCACCAGTGCAAGATGGAAGTGACCATATATGGGATATTTTGTTGTACAGTCGGAGGAGGTGGAGTAATCATTAATTTCCTTATAGTTATGCTTACTTTAAAATTTTTTTTAAATAAGTGAGGATTCAATTTAATCTCAACGTTACGCCCCTGATGAGTAGAATTACTTTCTACTGTATACGCTGTAGATCAATTAGCTTCTTTGCTGTCTAGATTTGTAGTCTGACAAACAGCTTCACTTTTACAAGCTTATAATATTTCTAAGATCATCATACAGTGTGTAGACACAATTTGAGCCTTAAAATATTAAAGTAAAAGCTCTCATGATGAGACGGGAGATAGAACACAGTCAAACTGTCAGAAAGAGAAAATGTAAAACACAGCAGCATATACATTTTTATGTAGAGAGACACCTTTGTGGCATCCCTTGATTTACCCCTATAACAGCAGGGGTAAATTGTATTTGGAGATGGCATAACCATACGGCATAGAGACAGTGAGAACTTTTGATGAAAACCATAAGAGCCACAGAGGTGCCAGAGTGTTTGAAAGCCCATAAAAGATACAGAAGGAACTCACACTCGGCAAACCAAGCAAATGATCCATCAACATGAACAGACGTTACCACAAAATGTCAAAGCACAGGAGCCAGAAGACGTTTAAAGCATCAACAGCATAGCCATTGTACATTTCCACAAACCACAGAACCATGCGAGCTTGTCTTTCAGAACCAACATTATATTTCAATCACTTGAGGCATCTTTGGCAGATGATGCTGATGAAAACCATTTCCAGGTTATGCCTCGGAAAAGATTACGGTCACACCATCCTCCAAAGTAACACACCAGGAAGTCCTCACGTCACACAACCTCGACCCTGTGCGGTGGACAATGCAATAAAACTTGGCCCCAAATTGCTGTTTGCAATACAAAAGCTGCTAGATGTTGCTTCTCTGTCACCTGTAGCACAACAGGGATTTGAAGTTGGTCAAAACAGCGTCCTTGCCAGACAATCACTGGCAGACTCGGCTGGCTTCACCCAGGCAATTACTGAATGTTACATTAGTAAGATTTCCCCTGATTTTCTGAACAGTAATAAAATAGAAACTTGTTTTGTGGGCTGCATTATCTGGAAATAATGGACAACATCTTGAAATCTATTGACTAAGTTGTTTATGCACCAGAATTTTTACTCCTATAAATGCTCAGTACTGCTGTGTTCAGACTGGAGGTTAACCTGTCAGTCACAGTGCAGAATTTGCTAACTTTTCCTTGTGTGACTGGTATATATTGCCATGTTTCGTTCTGTAGTCAAGACCAGCTACGCTGTGCCGTGAGGGTTGCAGCATTTCCATCAATGGTTTTGACATCTTTGTTGTGTGGACTGATGTAATCCAAATTGGGCAGCCAGAGCTTTCAGAGTGAGACACAATGGTAGAAATTTGATTTGAATTGCATTTCAAACCTCATCCAAATGTGTTTTGAATCAGATTTGAAAAAATCCCAGATTTTTTTTCTGTCCAGACTTTCAAAACCAATCTAGATAAAATAAAACAAAGCAAAAAAAAACACAACAAAGTCTTGAACAAGGTCTATGAGCCGCTTGAGCCACACTGCTTCCTGGTTTTCACTTGGGAAAATGACAACAATATTATTCAAGCGGCTTGAAATTGTGTTGATACACAGAAGAAAAGTCACCACACATAATCAGGCCATAACTGAATATCTTACAAAACACCACAGGGACTTCTGGATGGTTGGCTTATACCGCAAATATGTTGTGGACAATGAATGATACAGCTGCTGAAAGCAACATGTAATCTGAGAGCGTTTGAACTAGTGCTCCTCCGTAATTCTGCTGCCAGATACAAACAACAAAATAAGCCGGAGTAAATGTTGCACATCTTCATTTCTTCAAGAAAAAAAGATTGTGTGTTTCAGAATAAAAGATAAATTCAATGTGTAAATATTATTTTGACAAATATTTTCCAAAGACTCTGCAAGAGTTTGTATTTGTGAGACTTAACCGTAACAGATTTTAAACCAGTCAAGTATGGAAACAGGAGGATATCAAGGTCTGGCCAAACACAAAGCAGAAAATTGGCGAAATGAAAGCAGCTATTCTGTCCAAGTGTTGAAAGTCATATCTGATCTGGAATTTGACTACAATCCTGAAACAAAAAATAAAAAATCAGCTGCGCCACAACTGTTATCAGCCTGAGAACTTAAGGGAGCTCTGAATGGACTGAGGCTAATTTATAAAGTGTCCATATAATGATTAGTGATGATGAGTAATGTCATGATTGTGCCTATGTACGTGAAAAGGATGCCAAGTTACAAAAGGCCAAAGTGCAAAACAAAGGGAGTCATTTTCTCCCACAGAAAATGTTACTTTTGAAGACCTTGCATGCATTTGATTTTTTTGTAAAGCGTTTATGACCTCGTAACGATGTCTGTCCTACAAGAGCGCCAATCGCAAGTGGACAGCTGTTCACATCTGGCATTAAAAAGTGACATTTCTAACACATGCTAAGCAGGACAAAAAAAAGTCCTGCAACAGCATATGGACGTAGTCTTCCATTTTGTCAGTTGACGCTAACCAGGAAGAAAGAATAGGGAGTGACCCTAGTGAATAGGGGGCAACACTGGTTGCAAAAATAAGTCGATCAGAAAATGAGCTTCCCAATTCATAATGTCAGCAAATGACAGCAGTTAATGGTCTCAGTAGTTGTTTCGCGTCTTCTGCAACAGCATGTGATGTCAATTCTGTAAATGATGTTCCCATTTAGAGGAAAATGGTCAATAAAGCATGGCACATGTGAGTGGACAGCAGTTTGATTGACAGTTGATATCATCCAATAGAAGCATAGTCGCAAGTGATGTCTGTGAATTTTCCATTTGCAAAACGTCAACATGACTTCAGCCAAATGAGTTTGGATTATTATGGGTGACGTTACTACCACTATGTAAACCTGTCAATGCTACAAAATATGAGCATTTTTCGTTCAACACTAACCATTTAATGGGAATACATTACACACCTCATCTCAGGCGATTTCCAGCTATTTTAGACTTCCGCTGCATTGTTGAGGGTGTGCCAGCGGATGACACTGAACAACACACAGAATCCTGCGAGTGCTTCTTGTAAGGGTTTTGTCCGGCTAATTTTCCCGTACAGAACCTGTTTTTCCGCTGTGTATAGAGACTGGGGTCAGCTGTGTTTCCTCAGCACACTGAGACCAAACACAGCCATCAGTGGGTAATGAAACTGTCCTCGTTAAATCTGCCATTTACCATTCTCATGTGGTGCTTTCTGTCCCAGCCCGTGATTGCATTTCAACCCGTTCGGTTTGTGCAGTGTAAAAGAAAAATGTTTTAGACGTCATGACACGTTCTTTGTGAATCTGTTTTCACTTATCTTGGACACCATGAAATTCCATGAAAAGATTTTTTGGGGGGTTTTGATCTGTGATGAACTGTTGGGTTAAGAACCACAAGGTAAGTCCAGAAACCACATAGGACTGTGATTCTGTGATAAGTGATCTATTGCAGGACAGTCAAAATTCATCACAATATCAGTCTGACTAAAGAATACGACATAAATTGCACAATTTTGAGGCAATACATTGTTTTTACCACTGTCTGCCATCACCATTTCACTTACTGTACATTTGTGATGAGCACCACATCAAGGAGAAATAATGACGCTGGTCAATATTTGCTCCCACCCGAGCCAATAATACAAGCACTCAATAAATAGCAAGGCTACGATTTAACTTAAATTCTCAATCTGTTGCATCATTCAGATTTTTAAAATCTTTTGCCGTTTGGCCGAACCTCAAATTGGACCTTATGCGGTCTTCAGGTCTCAGCGCCAGACTTTCACACATCTGCCTTGAATCACAAAAAGACCATCCGCAGAGGCCCACTTTCATAACCAAAGTCCATATTGTGTTTAAAACTGTTTCCCACATATTTGTCTGATAAGAGTGTAACAGAAAATTGCCTTCTAGATGCAACAGGACAACAATGTCAGGGAAAATAGGCAATTATGTGTTTGAATCACATATTATCCTTTTTGATGTCCTACTTTTTGATTATGAAAATAATGTATTTCACTTCCTTATTATTACTGACGGACAAGCTGAGGCAGGAACGCAAAGGTGCACGCTTTAAGCCAGCCAATAGCACACATGACCAAGTCTGTTGGCTTGTGTGAGATACAGTCAAAAGTTATCCAGCATGTGTGTAATGTTGTATTCAGATTTTTACTTTATGTTATTTTGACTGACGAAATTAAACATCCGCTCACATTATAAAATAATTAAAAATAAAAATACAAAAAATTAGATACAATAATCTCCTTGTGATGTTATTGTAAATGTATATTAATTGACCACATCATGAAAGTTGCGGTCAGCTGACGGGTTCATTACTGAATGCTAGTATCTGTACTTTGTGTGTGTGTGTGTGTGTGTGTCTGTCGAACAGTCTCCACTTTGAATACACTGAGGACAGCCTGGTGCTGTATCTGTATTCTGCAAGAACATCATTTTTGTCCAAGGGGAGAGTCAGTGAGAGGACAAGAGCTGTACTGTAATTTGCCTTTTTGTGCTGGACCCTAGTTCAGGAGCACATTAAAGCAAGAGCCTCTTAAACCAGTTGTTTTCAGTAAGTAAGAATATAGTAGTGTTCACCCTACGTGAAACTTTCACAAGAGTTTTTCTTCTCGTGTGTGTCCATGTTATGCGGCTTGTAAAAAGAATTGCCTCAGGAAGGAAAACTGTTTTGTAGCATCAAAATTATGCATTACATTTACCTTTGATAGAAAACACGCTAAGAGATGTTTATTGGAACCATCACTTCCGCAATTCCCTGCTTCTCATGCATCTAAACCCCGCAACGGAGCTGCATGCATGGTTAATTAAGGGATCATCATCTGCCAATTAAGATGTGAATAGCTCAGGAGACAGGACACTGTGCAACGACTGCTCAGACTGAAATGGTTTGCCAGTAACTAAAGTCTAATTATAGTGCAAACAAGCAGCCACTCTTGTAACAATCCAGCAATTGAGTCACAAAGGAGGAACTCCATGGAACATTTTGAGCATTTGTTCAAAGATTATAGCTCAGGGGTTGAATTTGGAATCACTCACATTTTACATCTTTAATATAAAAACAAAATTCCAATGTGCTGCTTTCATTCTGCTACAAAGTGTCATTTCAGGACCTATAGTGAAACACTATAGTAGTGAAATAATTATTGTTTTTCACATGCAGTACATTGCAGATAAGTGTATTTCGCACAGTAAAAAAAAATGCCATAACAACGTAGAGAACAATGTTAACAGCGGCACATGTAGGCAGTTTTATCATATCATCATCATCATATCTTTGATACAAACACATTATGTGACAGCTGAAAATATCTATTCAATTTGTCATAAAGTCATGGACAAAACTGATGTCCATTGCTATTGCTATTACTGTATTGTAAAACTATCAACGCTAGAGCTCAGATGAATGATTTCATTATTATTTTTTTAATCTGAATATTTGCACCACCTGGAGATAACATCCAATTATTTGAGTGCACTGAACATATTATGCACTTTTGTGCATTTCTGTTCATGACAAAGCAGTGTTGTGCAGGTAAGGTGGTAATACAATGACATAAAGGTTAAATGTCCTGAATTCTATAGACACTATAGCCATGTTTCCACCAAATGGCACCGTTCAGTACGTTTATTTTTTGCGTTTCCATTAGGAATAGTACCAAAATAAATGTTCCAAACGTTCCGTGGTACCCATACCGTAGTGCAGTCTATGGTAGGCTGGCTCCACCCGGACATAAAAATGTCACTCCCTCTGCGATCAGAGTAAACATCCCATTGAAGTCCAGGAAAACACCTGCAGTCTATTCTCATACAAAACTTGACGTCTTGTTGAGACAAACAACCACAAACAGAGCAGAAAACAGAAGCTGCTGCTATATGATTCTCCATTGTTGTCTGTTACCAACTTTAGCTACCAAGTAAAGGTACTCTTGAAACACAAGCCAGGGCTTTACCACTCTGTACCAAACCGAACCGTGTCATGATGGAAACACAGCAAATGATACACACATATACAGTATTTAATTGTGTCAATTATTCCTGAGTATGAGGAGCACAAAACTACACTTCAGCACAGCCAGCAGTTTTGCCTGAATGGCCACAGAAACATAATGAGCAGCATGTCATTCAAAGCCCTCTGGTGGCCTTCAGATAAAGTCACCTGCACCTCCCTCCCTCCCTCCCTCTTTGAATGGGATCCAGCCTCAGTGGATCAGATTACTGTGTGACTTTTACCATATGAATGAAGACACTGCCAGTTTTTTTTTTTTTCAGGGGGGATTGTTCCTGGCCCACAGAGTGGATTGTGTGTGCCACACTGGGCTGCGTGTCAGTCAACCTAGACGGGTTCATTAAACGTCTCCATTAGAGCTAAGATGTTGTGGGTCAGTGGTTGTGGGTGGTGTCTCCATGCAGGACTGGCAGACCACATAATAAACTGGTTTTGATTCAGTTAATTCACACCAACAAGGAAAGAACAGTTTGGGGGGTGTTTTAAATGTATATTTGTACAAATATCACCCCCATAGCAACATCCACCACATCTTCTCCCAGGTAAACTCCAACCTTACAGGGGGATGCTGAGTTTAAGGTCAGCCTCATTACATGCAATATGAGCAACAACAGCTGGTTTGCAAGTAAAATAGCGTTGGGATGTACTAGTGTTTTTTCCCCTTTGGTATATAACTAGGTTATCTAGAGTTTGTGTGTCAGTAGTGCTTTACTTTTAAATATAAACAAATGTCTATTACATTTGAACCATTGTCAAATGAGTTCCCACAATGCTGGTTAAGTCCGTCAGCTCGACTCTTTTTCTCAGTATAGCAGAGTTTAGGAAGCAACAGCAACATTTTGCAACTAGTTTTTCCCCTCAAAAAAACTTGTCATTTACCAGTTGGATAGGATAGGTCTTTGTGGGACCTCCTGACTCCAGGTCGACAACACTGATCTCACCACCAATAAAAAAATACTGCATTTGCTTTTCGCTTTAACAATATATCATTTTAGCATCCTCATCTGAAGCTGTGCATTCATAATATTCACACTGCAGGAACCTGCAATGTTAAGTGAGGCAATCAGACCACTTTTGTTGTTGCTGCTGCTGCTTTCATACAAAACTTCTTCTCACTTCCTACGTCAATCCAAGTCCTTTACAATCAATCCCTTCATTGTGAAAACCAAAGAGCAAACATGTTCTACAAACCACCAATCACATGTCAGTTTCAATTCCACAATGAGAGCAACTCCTAACAACGCCAACAGATGACCACAACTCAAAATTGAGTGCGGAACAGCAGAAAAGGAACGTTACATTGAAACATACTTAGTTTAACGCTCTGATGTTCTCTCTATAATTTCAAGAAAGGATGGTTTACAGTCATTTATTTATTTATTTATTATTATTGTTCAGTTCTATGCAGATGCCCTGCACTTCAAAAATCACCCAAATTCTTTCTGACCAAGCATTTTAGAATGGCTGTCTAGGTCATGTCAGTTTTTCCAGGATTGTGCAACCCTAGCATACGAGATGTGACAGAGTTTGGATAATGGATCCGATATCAAACATACTGTATTTACTGTGTCTAGACAGATAAAAGACTAACTGGAGGTCATGACCTCACCTACAGCTGTACAGTGAGACTGGCAAAGCATCACTCATGGAAAAATTCAGCTCCACAACCTCATTAGATACAGACAACAGATATTGTGTTTACTCAACGGGAATAAAGAAGGAGCATGGCATTACACAGAATTATGCTTCAAATTAAAAGCAAGGATTAACACTCACAAGGGAAATAGACCAGTGATCAATACAGTACATACAGTTTACATTCCTTATGGAGGCATGTGCAGTTAGTATAGGGAGTATTGCACACACAATAAACCATTTTCAAAGAGTATCACATGTCACAGCAGGGAAAGCACATGTTTCTAATAATAATGTTGGCATTTCATTTAGGTTTCCCCAATTCCTGCATGGACTTTGATATTTTACATGCTGGTTCAGTTTGCCTTGCTGGGCCATTTAAATGGAACATAAATATTATTGTTTGCACCTGTAGTACAAGTCATTATGATATATAGGCTGGAATCAACTTTAACACATTATGAGGTCACACTTTCCCAGAATCCACAAGAGTTCTTACTTTAATCTCAGAATTTAGATTTTTAAGCACATATTTCTGACAACTTTTTCTCAGAAATCTGACTTTTTTCTCAAAATTCTGACTTTCTGATTTAGAATTTTGACTTTAATGCCAGAATTTTTACTTATTTCTTAGAATTTTATTCTCAGAATCCTGATTTTCTGACCTTTTTCTCAGAAATCAGACTTTAACCTCAGAAATCATGTGGTTTTATTTTTTAACTATATATATATACACACACTCTGTTTATTTATGTATATATATACATATATACATATGTATGTATGTATATATATATATATATATATATATATTTATATATATCAATGTACATTCCTCAGGCAGAATAGCTTTAACATTCAAGCAGCAGCAGCCACAGCCACTCAACAGTTAAATTATGATGACAGAGTAATGATGAAGGTAACCCTACCTTTGCTGAATATGAAGTGTGTTGACAAAATGTTAAGGAGACTCCAGTAAGTAATCATATGCTTCATGTTGTCTGCCACTCGTCATTTCATACCTATAAAGGTAAACGTGAACACCTGGTTTACAACAGGAAGTAGCACAAACATTTTAAGTACAGCAACAATAAAGTTGTTGTAGAAGCCAGTGACAGTAACATGAGTTACCAGCAAACAAACTAACAAACATTAGCAACTTAAGTACATACTGTTTGGTGAAGTCCCACAACCGTGTCCTTATAGGTGTGTGTGTGGCAGACAGATGTTAAAACCAGTGACCACTGAATGTGTCATTGACTTCATGGCTTCATTAAAAGACATGTTGGAGTTCTCCTGGTGAACAGCTTTGCACAGCAGCCATTTTGCCATCATGTTTGAGCAGGACAAGCAAAGGTGTTACTGATCACATTAACGATGGCTCTGTTCAGTTCAATGAAGTCAGGACAGAGTGACAGGAAGTAAACCAGACAGTTGTGTTTTATAACATTCGTGAAGCTAAGATCAGGGATGGAAAAGTAACTACATACTTTGACACTATGTGATTATTTGGTATTTGCAAATGTAGAGTTACATGTACTCTTGGATATTTCCATTTTGCACAATTGAAGGGAAAATATTTTACTTTAAGGCAGAGTGTAATTATTTATTGATAAAATAAAACATAATAATGTCTATATTGCATTGGTTAAACCTTATTATTTTATTTTGGTGTTTTCATAATAGGGCAACAGTTTTAACTTGTGACAAATCAACATAAAATAATTTAGAACCTATCTGCATTTTCTGGTCATGTACATCAAAGACACATTGAGCCTCTTAACTCTTAAGGTTCAGTGCAGTAAAATATCCAACATATCACAGTAATGTTTCAATATTGACAATGAAAAAAAGGAGCTCACACAGCCCCAGGATGTCCAAAGCAGGGATTTAACACAGTTTTGGAAATGGTCAACATGGATCTTGTTCATGCTGATTCAACATTATTTACTGCAGTTTTATCATTGACACATTGTGTTACAAACACCCAGCTCAACATCAACATTAGAAGGGCTATTTTTATTTTTTTACAGTCAAATTAAAACTTAACCTGCAGCACTGTGACTGCTCAATAACATGGCTCATTATCCACATAAATAGATTTGATAATTACACACAGTGAGTGACGCTCTCTTTGCTACAGTACCACTTCCACTACCATCATCTGACCAGACAACATGCCATATTATTTCCACTCTCCAGTCACCAGGTGGACGTGTGCTGCTGTTGCCCACCTGCTTCAAGGCTCAATGAGTTGTGTGATGTGTGACGCTCCGCTACACACTAATGTTGTACAGCACTGTTATGTGCATAT